>NC_073691.1:66261504-66556549 GCF_029784155.1 Uranotaenia lowii | reverse complement strand
TTTGTCTTTTTTGTCTTTTTTGTCTTTTTTTGTCTCTTTTGTCTTTTTTTGTCTTTTTTTGTCCTTTTTTGTCTTTTTTTGTCTTTTTTGACTTTTTTGTCTTTTTTTGTCTTTTTTGTCTTTTTTGTCTTTTTTGTCTTTTTTGTCTTTTTTTGTCTTTTTTGTCTTTTTTGTCTTTTTTGTCTTTTTTTGTCTTTTTTGTCTTTTTTGTCTTTTTTGTCTTTTTTTGTCTTTTTTTGTCTTTTTGTCTTTTTTGTCTTTTTTTGTCTTTTTTGTCTTTTTGTCTTTTTTGTCTTTTTGTCTTTTGTCTTTTTGTCTTTTTTGTCTTTTTTGTCTTTTTTGTCTTTTTTGTCTTTTTTTGTCTTTTTTTGTCTTTTTTGTCTTTTTTGTCTTTTTTGTCTTTTTTGTCTTTTTTGTCTTTTTTGTCTTTTTTGTCTTTTTTTGTCTTTTTTGTCTTTTTTGTCTTTTTTGTCTTTTTTTGTCTTTTTTGTCTTTTTTGTCTTTTTTGTCTTTTTTGTCTTTTTGTCTTTTTTGTCTTTTTTGTCTTTTTTGTCTTTTTTGTCTTTTTTGTCTTTTTTGTCTTTTTTGTCTTTTTTGTCTTTTTTGTCTTTTTTGTCTTTTTTGTCTTTTTTGTCTTTTTTGTCTTTTTTGTCTTTTTTGTCTTTTTTGTCTTTTTTGTCTTTTTTGTCTTTTTTGTCTTTTTTGTCTTTTTTGTCTTTTTTGTCTTTTTTGTCTTTTTTGTCTTTTTTGTCTTTTTTGTCTTTTTTGTCTTTTTTGTCTTTTTTGTCTTTTTTGTCTTTTTTGTCTTTTTTTGTCTTTTTTGTCTTTTTTGTCTTTTTTGTCTTTTTTGTCTTTTTTGTCTTTTTTGTCTTTTTTGTCTTTTTTGTCTTTTTTGTCTTTTTTGTCTTTTTTGTCTTTTTTTGTCTTTTTTGTCTTTTTTGTCATTTTTGTCTTTTTTGTCATTTTTATCATATCTATCATTTTTGTCATTTTGTCATTTGAAATGAATTTTTTTTCTTTATTGTCAATTTAACGAGATTATTGGAAATATATCATTGGAAATATTTCCGTAGAAAAGAGGGGTACCCATTTTGCCCGCGGTGTGCCCTTCTTTCCCCTCAATGCAAAGGTCTTTACAAAGTTCTCGTTAATCCGATACACTCTCTTGAATCACAACAGTTAAAATCCGTTCCTCAAAATTAAATTAAAGTTTTAATTCATGTTTATCCCCATTTCAATGAAAAAAACATTATCAACTTTAACTGAGGATAAAAAAAAAGTTCCTAAGCCTATACAGTCTGGGCTAATTGTTGCCTGTAACTGGGTTAAACCAATTCCCTAAATACCTTTTTTTCTGCTCAATCGAATGACTCCGACCCACAGCTCGTTTCACAATCAATTTGTCAATTTCAATGATAAAGTCTAATTTGCAGCCGATTAAATGAAAATTGACGCGTCAGTTTGATTAGTCCCGTGGGTGTTAATAATTTATTTACCCAACACACAGTTACCTTTCCTCGAATTGCCCTCCCATCGTCAGTTAGTTGCACCATTTCGGAATCCATGGCCATTGTGGGTTGGATCAGAGCGCAAAACTGTGAATGCAACTTTGATAAAGTCGCCATATCCTGGAACATCATCACCGATAGCATCGTCTGTACGTTTGTTTCGACGACGACGACGACGGGGAGCTAAATACGAAATTCCATTTGCAGCTCCGAATCAAATGGAATCACTATAAATCGAGGCAGAATTTTCGCGCATTTCGGAATCATGTGCACGGATTTATCGCCCTCGGTTGCCCCTTTGCCTGGCTTTGAAAACGAGCCAGACCTCTAACTTTATGTTCAAATCTGATCCGATGCCGTTAATTCTCTTGGCCGGGCTAGCTGTCGATGCGCTGCCTCCGTTTCCGTTTCTGTCTAAATATCTATCCATCTTGCTAGCTGGTTGGCAGGCTGTCGGTCTGACCAGCAGTCGAGACTGATAAAATTTACGTCGAATGATGGGATTAAAAGGTCAAGTTTTAACTTGTATTTTTGGAGCCATGGCTCAAACATAATGCTATTTTTTGAGTTGCAAATGCAGGTTTGGATGGGTAACCATTTTGAATGTTAAGGTTTCATGAAATTTGATTTGAAATTTGTATTTTAAAGTCAGATGTTCTATATATGTACATATCCACTGTTTGTCAATAGGTATTTCTATCAGTAAGTGTTGGTCAATTTTGATTAAATGAAAACATCATAAGCGATTAGACATAATGTGACATAAAGAAACCAAATAAATCGCTTTGATTAGTTGCCTGATATATTTTTAATTGTGCCAAAAACTCTAATTTTTTGCCAGTTAATCGTCACATACAAGACGCTTTATAATTCTATGTACAGAATCTTCAGACTAGAGACTTCAACAATTACGAAATTGTTGTTAAATAATATCATAAAATCTTTCAACCATTAAGATGCTGACTATAAGGTCATGATTTAAGTCTTCAAATGATGTTTTATACACTATTTAACATGTCGTTATTAACAACACATTTTCAGGAATAATGCAAGTTTAAAATATCTCAGAACTGTTCACGTAAGAAAGTTGACATCGGTTATTGATTATTGTTAAGTAAGTATAAGTATTTTCAATTATTGGGTCAAAATTCCGAAAGATGTTAAGTTTTCTGTGTTTAGAACAATAAGGTATTTTGAAAAAAAACTTCGTAAATTTTTCATCAAGAATCAAACAAACACAGTGCAAATTTCAGACCATGAAAAAAAAATTTGAGAATCAACTTTCACTAAATAAGATGATTCAAAATCATAGTTACAGCAAAAAAGTAAATAATTTTTACAAATTTCATTCTGCTATCTATTATTTTAATAGGTTGTAACAAAGCACTTCGGGCCAGCTAAGAATAACATAAAACAAAACCAGATGAATCAAGTTAAATTATGATTAAAAAGATATTTAAAAATTTTAATTTTAATTCATAAAAAGTAACAAACTTATTATTAACATTACTAATGTTTTAGTATTTTCATTGAGTTTGGCAAACTTTTTGGTTATGTATTAATTTGCTTGTATTCTAAAATTCCTCCTACTTGAAAAAACTGGCGCTTTTTTTTGTTAAAAGGGATTATTTCTTATATTTAAGATCACTCCTTTGCTTTTCTAAAGAGTGGCTCCGTCAACCTTCAATCCGTCAAGTAACGTTGAGGCTCAAGACAATCTAGAATCTCAAATGCCATGAAAAATAGTATGCTTTTAAGTAATGTTTGAATTTAATATAAAACAAAGTTTATTTTAATTAAAATAACTGAAGCGAACATAGCCCACCGGTTTAGCTAGTGATAAAATAACACAAGAAAAAAACAAGAGAAAAACGACGAAACAAGGATAAAAAGGATATGAAAAGATGAAACAATAACAAAGTAAAGTCAATGTATTATTCACCATAAACTTCCATATGCTATGATTTTCATAAATAAGTTTTTCTCGTTGTTTTTTAAATCATATTTTACTTTATTTCCTTTTGTTTTGTGATTCGTTGTATCTTTTTGACTTTGTGTTTTGATTTTTATCTTGTTTTTTTTTCTTAAAAAATTATATTTTGAACTACTTCTATCTTGTTTCATGATTTTCAACTTCGTATTTGTTTTGTTTTGCACCTTGCTTATCTTTTTTCTTTCCTTTTTTTTGTCTTGTTTTACTTAATTTTGACTTGATATAACTGGGTTAAACCTGTTTTGAAAAGTTTCATCTTGAATTGTCTTGCTACATCTTGTTCATACGTGTTATTTTTGCTCAGGTTTTTTATTGTTCGTTTATTTGAAACGACTCATACTGAAGGATATAAGGAGCCAAAGTCAGTTTTTTTTTGTATTTACGATTCATTGTTAAAAACTTGAATAAATATAGGGAAAAAAGTAATGGATTGTTTATACAGATTGCCCGGTTTTATCCGGGTTTGCCAGGATATTTAATATAAAATTTTGAAAAAGTCTGGTCCGGCCCGGTTGCCTGGATTTTATTGCAAATGCCAGGATTTTGCCCTGGTTTAATATCATTTTCATTCTCATATCACACTTTAAAAAACAAATTGTTCTATATTTTTTTATGTTTGCGTCCTAAACGAAATTTTCTGAGCAAGTTTCACACAAATAATCATGAAACGTTTTTTGAAAGCCTAAAATACGATTAAAAATGTGTTGATAAATTTTGATGAAACATTTTTTTTTTCTACTTTTTTTTCATTATTTTTGATAAGTTATTTCTAGGTTTTAACCAAATTTGCTCGGATATTGCCAGGATTTTGGTCGACCATTTTGAAATTAAATGCCCGGATTTTCCCAGGTTTTTGGGTAAAAATAGCCCGTTAATTTCCGGCCCGGATACGTGCTGTAAAAATTCTGGCAACCTTGTTATAGACAGAGGATGATAGTTTGCTCTGTTTTGTTGTATCTTTTTTTGTCATGCATAAACTTATTATGTTGATATTTTTTTATTTTATTTTATTCAGATTTTTTCTTATTTTTTTTAACATGTTGCCATCTCGTAGTTTCTTGTTTTGTTTTATATTGTATTTTTTTCTCTTGTTTTCTCCTGCTATATTTAGGTCATGTATAATTTTTCATATTGGTTTTATTTGTTTCATGATGTTTTGTTTTATTTCAACTAATTTCGTCTTACTTCACCTAGTTTTCCATTGTTTTATTTTACTACCGCATTAAAGAAAATTTTATTAAGCTTGATCTTTTCTTATTCTGGTGCTTTTATTTAACCTTAACATGATTGAATAAATCGCAACTTTTTCCAGTAAATAGATAGAGCGGATTTGGCTTCTAAAAAAAAATTTTATTTTTCGTTTAACGTTACTATTGATTGGTAAATCGCATCTAACAAATGCTAAAATCACCAATTCACAAAAATTGTAATTTATATGCCGTGACTGTGATTCGATCTTATGCCTGCTGGCTTAGAAGATTTGGAGGCTATCCTTTACGCCATGGGCTGCGGCTTCGTGAAAATAAACATTGATAGATGTGCTTGAACTACAAAAAAAATGACACATTTCCCTTTATCCCAATCCCCTCTCAATATTCCCATTTTTCTTCTTAAAACTTTTCCATTTGGTAGGGTTCTTAGTTAGTCATTTCTTTAATACAGGCTTACTCCTATAAGAAAAATCCAATATAAAAAATTGATCACAAAATAACAATAAAAATAAAACTTAAACTATAGGGGGAAGTTGTCTGCTACCGGACACTAAAGGTTTTTAAGCAATAACTTCAAAAATAGATTTTTGTAAATATTTCTTCCTGTACTGATTTGAAGATTATCAATATTATGATCACTAAACTATATTAGAAAAAAACTAATTTACAACATATTCATGTGGTAAGAGAAATCATTTCATGTTAGTTTTCGCTCATTTCCAAAAGTGTTGTCTATGGCCGGACTCTTCGAATTACTTCACCAAAGTTGTCACCAATGGCACAAACACGTAGCAAAATGACTGAAACCACTTGCACTTGAATCCTTATCTTCGGCTAACTATTTGAGGTTGCTATAGAGATGAAAAAATGAAAGTTTCAAGTTGGAAACATCTATAATGTAGAGAAATGAATCCAACTTAGATGAAATTTCAGGGACTAGATAAGAGAAAATCGATGTTGAAAAACATGCGAACAAAAAAAATACGCCAGGTTGGTCTCCTGTAGTAGAATGTAAATACATGGGCCCCGGAGAGGCGCAAGATGTGGGTTCAAGTCCTACCGGGAGACAAGGCGAATTTTTTTCGCATGTTTTTCAACATCGATTTTCTCTTATCTAGTCCCTGAAATTTCATCTAAGTTGGATTCATTTCTCTACAAAAAAAAGCTTCGCTGACTGAATGTTTGAGTCAAGACCAATCTCTGGGTCGCAATTTAAAAACATCTATAATTTTAAATATTTTCTTGTCCGGTCATAGACAACAACTTGGTGTCCGGTCATAGACAAATCGATTTTTTTTTAAATTTTCCTAATATTTCGTTTGAATTTTCGTTTTGTTATCTTATATCTACTGTAGTCGAAAGATAATACTGCGAATACTCAAGTCGAAAATGTTGAAGTTCAGAGTAATTTAAAATACGATATTTAAAGAAAGTTTCTTTTGTCTTTATTTATGAGATATTCAGCCACAGGCAGTTTATAAATTGTTCCCTTCAAAAAAGATTGAAAAAAATTAAAAAACATTTTTTTTTGGTAAATCTTTAAATTAAGACTATGAGAAAGAGTAGGAATTTTAACGTATGATCTCTCAATATGTTTCTATTAATGTGCCAATCAAAATTAGGAAAAAGTAAGGTGATGATATTGAAAATTTATGATTGTAAATGTTGGAACAACAAAATATCGTTTTTATAAGTGTACTTTAAATTTGAAGGCTCTAAAGAATGGTTCAGATATTTCGTGACATGAATTCAGTCAACTACCTTGTTCTGTGTAAACTGAGTGAATTCACGTCACAACTTCAAATAAGCATAACTTCTTTCGTTATTGTTCAATCGAGAAGCTACGAACATCAAATTGTGGGTAGATGTTTTTTCTACAACTCATCTTAAGATATCGATATTCTATTTCCACAGAGTGATCAAGAAATCAATGTTGTATGTACTGAAGTCAAAAAGGGGCAATTCTAGCGTGAATTCACATCGCAAAAGAAATCGATCACAAAAAAAACAACTTAAATTTTGTAATAACCAAATTATATTAATTTTGATGGAGTTAAATTTGCGACCGTTAACTATTTTTTTTTTTATTTTCAAGTAAATTGGTTGACTTCTAGAATGATGGAGTTCAGAAAAGTGGAGAATTTCACACATTCGAAACAATATGTAGTCAAGATTTTGACGAAATAGTAAACGATTTGAAACCCACAGCTGGTATCGAAAATGTCTCCCTAAAAATTTTTAAGGATTCGTTGCTGGTATTAGCCAACCCGTTGAGAAATGTTTTAAACACGAGTCTGCAGTTAGGGATAATACCTAATACATGGAAGTGTTCTACTGTAGCTCCCATTGAAAAACAGAAAAATGCACAAGAGGCGACGTTTTATCGTCCTATAAACATGTTAGAAATTCAACAAAAGGTTCTAGAATTAGCAGTAAAACAGCAAATCTTACGCTTTATTGAGCGTGAAGACATATTGATTGCTGAACAGTCTGGATTCAAAAAGCAGCATTCAACTGAATCTGCAGTTAACTTAATACTTCGAAATTGGAAGATTAATATTGAAAACGGAAACTACATAGTGGCTGTGTTTCTAGACTTCAAAAGAGCATTCGAAACTATTGATCGGCTACTGCTGTTAGAAGTATTGGTAAAAATTGGCATCAATGGTACGGTTCTAAGCTGGTTCAAAAATTATTTGGAGAATAGAATGCAACGAACAAAATATGGTTTATCTTACTCGCGATACAGAGAAAATAACCTAGAAGTTCCCCAAGGAAGTGTGTTGGGTCCCTTGTTATTTATATTGTACATCAATGACATGAAAATGTGTTTAAATCACGGCCGTCTCAAGCTATTTGCAGATGATTCCGTCTCCTATTGGAGTGGAAATGACCTAGAAATCGTTGTACAGAACGCAAATGCTGATTTGAAAAATATTGCAGATTTCTTTGAAACACAAAAAATTATGTCTAAATCTTGATAAAACGAACTGGATCATTATTGGAAATCGCAAAATAGGAATAAGCCCTAGTTTTTAATCGATTGTTGTGAGATCGAAAGGGTTCGTCAAGTCAAATACCTAGGAGTACAAGTCGATGAAAAATTGAATTTTGCTCACATAGACTACACAATCAAAAAGATTGCCGTGAAATATGGTGTACTTTGTAGAGTAAGTAGATATATGACTTTCTGGTCGAAAATAATCTACGTTAAATCTGTTATTATGCCACATTTCGACTATTGCGCTCCAATTTTACTGCATGTATCTGATACACAAACAAAGCGCCTACAAAGAATACAAAATAAGATCATGCGAGTAGTGATACGATGTAATCGATACACACCAAGTTCATTGATGTTCGACATACTTCAATGGTTGTCAGTGAAACAGAGAATTGCGTATAACAGTTTGATTTTTACATATAAAATGAAGAACGGAATGTTACCGGCTTACTTAATGGACGTTTTGCAGTACGGCAACGATGTACATAGGTACAATTCGAGAAGAGCCCATGATTTCAGATTACCGAAAACGAGAAAGGAAATGACAAAACGATCAGTTTTCTACAACGGGCTAAAAATGTTTAACAACCTGCCGGAGAATATCAAAGACAGTTCAAACATAAAAACTTTCAAGAAACTGGCAATACAACACGTTAAACAGAAAATTTGAAATATTGACTAATCCTAAAAAGGATCATATGCTTGTGATGAAGATCTGGCGAAATACCAGATATAAAATTGTACGGTGATGGACATACGCGGGAGTTAGACAAACAAGTCGTACAGAATTAGATAAAATAATGCAAACAAAATTATCCATAGGATAAACTGTCCCTCTCACTTCTAAAGAAGCGTATGGGATGGAGGAAGGACCCAATTGGGCCTGTGGGACCATCACAAAAAAAAAAGTCGGGAAAAGCAATTTTACGTCACGGTTGAATGTGTTTGATGTGTTTTTATGCAATTTGATTTTTGATTTTTATTTAATAACTAGCTGATCCCGTACGAACTCCGTTTCGCTTTCAACTATTAATACGTGAAGATGAGTTTGCTTTTGTATAATGAAGTCTATGCATTTTCACTACAATATTGCATAAAACATTCAACAGTATTAAAGATGACCCTTTTACTTGTTCGTCAACTTAAAATTATAAATTCAAAATTCATTAACTGTCTAATAGAACAACTGTTATTGAACCTCGATCGGTTGCAATGCAACATTATACTATTATTGTAGAAACATTGATTTTTTTTTAAATCGACGACTCCTTTTCTTGACCTGGACGTGCTCTTCTAATATATAATGATCCTTAATTTGATTATGGTAACCATTTTTCCGTTCCTTGCAACTCTCTCGTGCATTTTTTTTTTAATTTCGATACATCATTTTCGAAAAACATTTTTGACAACCCTTTTGCCCGTCCTATGACCCGAAATTATAAACGACTCCTTTTTTCCGACCTCGATCGAAAATTGGACACATGAAATTTCCTAGCCTTCAAAAATCTCGTAAGCAAAATTTCATCTCAATTTTTTGCATATTCATGACAATATTGCAAAAACAGTGAACAACCAAAACGGATGACCCCTGACCGAAAACTTGATATCTAACATTTTTTGCCTTCCCTCAAAACTTCAATTTGCAAATTGTCAACTCAATCAAATGTACTACAACGACACTATCATTAAAACAGTGAACACATAAAATGGACGATCCCTGATCAGAAAATCGAGATGAATTGTTCGTCACAAAAACTCCTATGAGTAAAATTTCATGTCAATCTGATTCATACTCACGATAAAATTGCGAAAACATTGAAAAATGTATATCGATGACCCCTTTTTTCCCACCCTCAATCTAAAATTGGACATATAAAATCAATAGCTTTTCTTTCAAATCTCTCATGAGCAAAATTTCTTCACAGTCTGATACATAATCACGACAATATTGCAAAAACGAAGAAGAGTTGATATGGACGTCACCTTTTTTCAACCCCGACCCAAAAGTTGGAACCGGGAATCATTTACCCCTTTTTAAAATTAATTGCGCAAATTTTTATGTCGATCCAATGTTTAATAACGACAATTTAGCGAAAAGAGTGAACAGTTTATATGGACGACTCCTTTGGCCGATCCCTGACACAAAATTGCATAACCAAAAAGAATTGGCCGTCTCTTAAAACTCCCATGCACCAATTTTTATCTCAATCCGGTGCAAAATATTGCGAGAACAGTGAACAGTTAATATGGATGACCCCTTCGGCCGATCCCTGATCCAAAATTTTATACCAAAAATGGATTGCCCGTCCCTAAAATCCCTGAGAGCAAATTTCCATTACAATCCGATGCATAATAACGACAATATCGCGAAAACACTGAACAGTTAGTAAGGATGACCTTTTTCGGCGACTCCTGACACAAAATTTGATACTTGAAATCGATTGCTTACCCTTGAAAACCCCCGTGTGCAAAATTTCATTTCAATCCAGTGAACCATAACGTCAATATCACTAAAACAGTATTTGTGTTGTATGGACGACCCCTTTTGACGGCCCCTTACACAAAATCTGATACCTGATATCAAATGCCCATCTCTCAAAATACCCATGTGCATATATTTTCATCTCAATCCGATGTATAATAACGTCAATATCTCCAAAACAACATTTGTGTTGTATAGACGATCCCCTTCAAAAGGATCATCCGAAAATCTAAAAACATTTTTTTTCATTCCTTATGAGCACCCATGCCAAATTTCAGCTCTCTAGCTCTTAAGGCGGCTGAGCCTATTGAAGACAAACATACAAATGAACAAACAAACGGAAATTACTTTTAATACCTAAATAAACTCCTTTGTTTTTAACCAAGTTTAACCGAATATTGCACGAATTTTGGGTTGAAAATTTTGAAAACTAATGCTCGGATTTTGCCAAGGTTTCAGATCGGTCCGGATATGTCTGGAAAATACTCTGGCAACTTTTTAGGCTAATAATTAAACGAGTTATTCAATCTTGTCTTATGTGTCTTTAAAAAACTGCTGCAAAGTTTTGAGAAAGAAAACATACTATTGGAATGTCGTTCTCTGTTGAGCCAATGAATTTAAATTGAGGCTTAATTAATGTTTTTCCAGTGAAGTCCAGTCAGTGAAACTTCATAAAAGTGTTGATTAATTTTTACAGTTTTATCGATGAATATAATGGTCTTCAAGTGAATACCTTTCTTGTTTTGAAAATCATGGATGGATCAGAAGATAAGAAAAAAATTACAGGATTTGAAAATGATCGAGGAGAAATATTATAAGTCCACTACAAAAATTTTATCAGGAAAAAGCTACACATTTTTGAAGAAAAAGTGGGACGGCGGGAAATTTTCTAAAAAAGCGGGACGGCAGAAATTTTCTAAAAAAGCGGGACATGTCCCGCTTTTGCCGGACAGATGGCAACCCTAAGCTAAAGGCCACACGCACTTGATTATTTTGAACTTGACTGCCTAGAGCACTTCTATGGAAGATACCATGGCCGTAGAACCGGGAGGGAAGGGAGAGGTTTGGGGGTTAAATCCACCCCCCCCCCCCATATTTCAAATAAAATTTTGATGGACGACTAAAATGATTCAAGAGTAACAACCTTGACTCTGAATCTCGAAAAAAATTCTACTTGTTTATAGAAATTTAGTCCCGAATATCTTATTCCAATATGATTAGACTCATATTTCCAAATCGTCCAGATTATGACCGATTTTTTGCTCTTTATTTGCAAAATCAAAAAAAAATAAATAAATGAATCGAGTAATTAAAAATATGTATTTTTTGAGTAAATTCGATCAAAATTAAATAATAAAAGATTTTTTTCAAAGCACTATATAAGATTTTAAATTGACTGATGCATTTCGATAAACAAAAGTTTAGTAATTTTCTTCATGATTTTAATTTGATGATTTTGAAATTGACGGACATTGGAGAAAATATCAAGGATTTGCATGGCCCGGACACTTGGGGAAAAAAATCTAGAAAGCTTAGGCTAGAATAATTCCGAATTAACTTCCGTTTAGAACGTCATTGGGAAAAATCCTGTTTCGAATCTCGGTTTCGCATTTCAAACTTTTATGTTCCAAATACATCCTGTCGGAATTAAAAAAAAAGAAATATCGAACCATTTTTAAGATTTGAAATTTTACTTTTGATTCTTATGCAGAATTGGATCTTGAGAAAGTTTCATAATGGTGAAACAGAATTAAAAAAATCTAACACAGTTTCATCATTCGCATGTTTCCTACAGATACACAAGTTGAATTTCGTACAGTAAACTTAAGAAAGAGTTCACAGATTCAAAAATCAAATTATATATTTAATCAGTGTTAGTTTGCCAACCACACGCACAAAGTACACAAACCAGAAAAAAAAACACAAATATTAAATTAAATTTTGATTTTTGAGAAACCTAGAGTTTTTTTTTTACTCAACTGAAATGATCATTTATATTGCAGATACTTATTAAACAAAGTTTCAATCTAATCTTTAATTTTAATCGAGTAAACAAGACTCTCTACTCTAAGGGTCCAGCGCCGATTGACCGGCGCATAGGGCTGAGATAAAAGATCTCCACTGCTGGCGATCCGGAACCAGCGTCTTCACTTGCTGCCAGCCGAGGTTCTCGTCAACTGTGCGGATTTCAGCGGCTAGACTTCGCCGCCACGAGCTTTTGGGCCTGCCTCTTCTTCGATGCCCATCTGGATTCCAGTCAAGCGCCTCTCTGCAAATCTCGTTTTCATCTCTTCGCAGCGTGTGCCCAATCCATCTCCACTTACGTTCCCGAATCTCGATTTCTAGCGCCTTTTGATGACACCGGCGATGAAGTTCAACGTTTGAGATCCAGTTGCCAGGCCACCAAGCGCGGATGATGTTCCGCAGGCAGCGATTCACAAAAACTTGCAGTTTTCGCGTCGTCACCGCATATGTGCACCAAGTTTCACACCCGTACAGCAATACGGATTTGACGTTTGAGTTGAAGATTCGGATCTTAGTTCGTAGAGAGATCTGGCGTGACCGCCAGATGTTTCGGAGACTCGCAAACGCAAATCGGGCTTTTCTGATCCGGGTCTCGATGTCCTTCTTGGTCCCACCATCAGGCGTAATCTGGCTACCAAGATACTGGAAGCACTCCACTGTCTCAACCTGTTGTCCAGCTACCACGAAATTCGAACGATTTTCTGTATTGATTTCCATCGACTTGGTCTTTCCGACATCGATTTTGAGACCTGCTGCCTTGGAGCTTTCGGTGAGGTCGTCGAGTTTGCTCTGCATGTCTTGTTGTGTTTGGGCGAGCAAAACAATATCGTCTGCCAGGTCAAGGTCGTTCAGTTGCTACATGGTTGAAGAATTCCACGGCAATCCTCGGTTTGGTCTACAGTCAATCGATCCAGTCAAGATCTCATCCATTACGATGAGAAAAAGCAGCGGTGACAAAATACATCCTTGTCTCACTCCAGCAGTTACCGGGATTGGTTCGGACAAGACACCGTCGTGCAAGACCTTGCACGAAAATGCCTCGTACTGTGCTTCGATGAGATGGACTAGTTTCTCTGGGACCCCTCGTCGTCTAAGAGCAGCCCAGATGTTTTCGTGGTTCAGTCGGTCAAATGCTTTTTCGAAATCAACGAACACCAGCAGAAGAGAGTCCTGGAATTCGTTGATTTGTTCCAGTATTATTCGTAGCGTTGTGATGTGGTCCACACATGATCGTCCGGGTCGGAATCCAGCTTGTTGCCGTCGGAGTGTAGCGTCGATTTTCTCCTGGATCCTGTTCAGGATCACTTTGCAGAGTACTTTGAGGGTTGTACAGATCAAAGTTATGCCACGCCAGTTACCGCACTCTGTCAGGTCTCCTTTCTTTGGGACCTTTACGAGGATACCCTGCATCCAGTCGGCCGGGAATGTTGCAGTATCCCAAATGTCAGCGAATAGACGGTGCAACATTTGTGCAGACAAGGCAGGGTCGGCTTTGAGCATTTCAGCAGGAATGCAATCGATTCCAGGCGCTTTGTTGGATTTCATGTCCTTGATTGCTGCTTCTATTTCACCCAGCGAGGGCGCTTCCGAGTTGACGCCATTAATGCGACTTACTGTGGGCGCCTCGAGCTGCGGGTTCTGTTGGCCATTGCTATTTGTAACTCGAAAAAGTTGATCAAAATTCTCAGTCCAACGCTTGAGCTGATCTGTTCGATCTGTCAGCAGCTGACCTGCTCGGTTTTTCAGCGGCATTCTTGCATTAGTCCTTGCACCACTAAGGCGGCGAGAAATATCATATAATAATCGGATATCTCCAATGGCGACGGCTCTTTCTCCCTCTTCGGCTAGGGAGTTTGTCCAGGCTCTCTTGTCTCGTCTACAAGCTCGTTTAACTGCCTTTTCCAGCTCCGCATATCGTAAGCGGGCGGCTGCTTTGGCTGACCCGGTACATGCCTGCTCAATTCCGACTTTCGCCTTTCTCCGATCATCGATCATCCTCCAGGTTTCATCCGACATCCATTCACTTCGTCTTCCACAAACTTTACCGAGAGTACCATGGCTCGTCGTGATAAAGGCATTCTTGATTCCACACCACTGTTCTTCGACTGTTCCGTCTGTCGGCAGCTCCGAGGCTCGGGATTCTAGCTGTTCAACGTATGCCCTTTTCACCTCTGGATTCTCCAACCGGCGGACGTCGTATCGACACCCGACTTTCTCCTCGCGCCGTTGGACACGCGCAACTCTCAGTCGTATCTCGCCAAGGACGAGGTGATGGTCAGATGCAATGTCTGCGCTTCGTTTGTTGCGGACATCAAGAAGGCTCCTTCTCCATTTTCGGCTGATTCAGATGTGGTCAATTTGATTTTCTGTTCGGCCATCTCGGGATACCCAAGTGACCTTATGTGCTGGTCGATGGGGGAAGAGCGATCCACCGATCACAATGTTGTTGTTGCCACAAAATTCTACAAACAGCTCTCCGTTTTCGCTCATCTGTCCTAGGCCATGGCGCCCCATGATGCGCTCAAAGTCCTGATTATCGGAGCCAATCTTTGCGTTGAAGTCGCCTAAGTGGATTTGAATGTCACCCTTCGGAATTTTATCAACCACGCTGTTCAATTGACTGTAAAACTGCTCTTTCTCCTGCAAATCGGCAACGTCAGTTGGCGCATAACACTGGACCATTGTAAGGTTTCTAACCCGTGTTCTAAATCTGGCTACGATTATTCTTTCGTTTATCGGTTCCCATCTTATGAGGGCCGCATGGGCCTGCGGGCTTAACAGGAAACCAACTCCTCGTTCCCGAGTAGCATGTTCTCCTCGTATGCCAGAGTAAAGCAGTACTTGCCCGGACTGTGTCTTGTGTTCTCCAGTGTTAGGCCAACGGACTTCGCTCAGTCCCAATATCTCTAGCTTGAGGCGGCTAGCTTCTCTAGCAAGTTGAGCCCGCTTTCCTGGCTGGGCAAGGGTCAAAACATTCCAAGTCAAAACAGTCCGTGTCGTTGCCAAAGTTCCAATTCGGTTATTTCTTCTCTCAGTTTCTGTAACAATAAAAGATTTCAGGAGCAGTAGGTTGTTAGCCTAAAGTCCCTATCCCGCGATGGGGCTGCCATCTTGGACTTAGCTGGCGGGAGCCGCATTTCATAAATTCAGCCGCTTGCTGCAAGACAGACGCTGTTTGAGCCGCCCCTGACCTGGAGAACAGACGCTCGGTTGTTGTTGCACGCCACCCCTGACCTGGGGAACAGACGCGCGAGTAAACAAGAATAGAATTTAAATCTGATTTAAACCGCAAACTTAATCGCTTACTTTTATTCCTAACTATTTGATTTTTTTTACCAATGTCTCAAATGGCCATGCTTGTAGTTATAAAGAACTTGCCTACTTCTTTTTTATTTAAAAACCCGATTTAATACACTTAACAGTGGATTTGAGCCTTTCTTTCAGATTCAAAACATATTTGTTTTACGTGTTTTAATCCATAACGGTAGAATGTTTACAAAAATCACTTTTGTAAATGATTTTCGTTAAATGAAGCTATCAAACGGAATAAACTATAGGGGATAAAAAAGTATTTTTGAAAAATTACACGATTTTTTGTTACAATCGATAAAAACGATTTTTTGTTTTTTGTTGACACAAAAAAAATCCTAAAATAAACCGGAAATAATATCAAAGAATACATTTTAAAAAAAGATGGCCAGCCATGTGTTCATCGTTTATTTCTGGGAAACCTCTGAAGTGCAGGAAACGGGGATATGGAAAAATAGTTGAGTGGAATCATATGTGCTTCTCATATACTCTCAATCATTATATACCTTTTAGTCATTTTTGTGTCAGTTTTTTTAATAGAAGCATATTGTCAAGTTGGTCAATTTTGTAAATTGTGGCAGTTATCATTCTTTGAGAGTTTGTATAGTTTTTGTCATATTTTTTATTGTTATCCAATTTGTCAGATTTATCAATATCGCCAATTTATGTAATATTGAAAATTTGGTCAGTTTCGTAAGTTCTGTTATTTTTGTCAATTATTTTCATTTTTTCATTCTTGCGATTTTGTTCAGTTTTGTCAAATTAAGAAAATTTAACAGATTTTGTCATTTTTATGAGCTTTGCCAGTTTCATCATGTTTATCATTATTTTCACTTTCGTCATTTGTTATTCTGATATTTTTTAACATTTTGACATTGCTGTCATGTAAATAGCCCTATTTACCGCTGGTAGTGTTCATGATATTATGCAGGTTGTTTCACCAACACTTTTCAGTTTTGGGTCAATTAACCTCAAAAACGACCATGTTCGTTGACTGGTTGCCCGTTTTTTGTACCGAGAGTTTTTGAGGTTAATTGTCCCGTCTCATCTGTACACGCTCAGTCAGTGTGCGTACGAAATGTCAAAAACAACTATATATTCGTTTTTGTTATTATAAGACTTTTTCTCATTATAATCATTCTTGTGAATTTGGTTATTTCAGTCATCTCAGCACATTTTCGTGATGTTTTTTAAATTTTTTTTGACCGATTTGTTATTTGTGCCGTTTTAGTTATTACATTTTGGTTTGCTTTTTTATGGTTTTCGATGAGAAATTGTTATGTGCTTATCATATATGTATCTCGAAGAACTGCATTTTATCTGGGGGAGGAAGACTGAATAAAATAAGAAAAAAATCTTTCAAACGTCAAATTTCTCTTATCAATCTACCGTCCAGTGCGAAGGTTCAAAATCTTACTTTCATATTTAGTGAATTTCAGTAAAACTGTTTTGATGCTGAAAAGCACTTGTTTTGCATGAAACAATGATTTAATTAGGTTTTGTTTTGCTCTGGCGAATTCTGCAGATCAGACGTATTGAGTTTCTCAAATTTCGTTGAAGTTTTTGAAGCTGATAAATAAAAATTGTTTGATAACTGGTTTTTCTAAAAATAGCTTAAATAACAGATTTAGATTTAGGGTAGTTCCCATTGATCGAACAAAATTTTTATATAGTTTAAAGTTTACGATAACAAATCTTTTCAACAATTCTTGGCTTTTTGCCGAACAGTAAAAAAAAAAAAAAAAAAAAAAAAAAAAAAAAAAAAAAAAAAAAAAAAAAAAAAAAAAAAAAAAAAAAAAAAAAAAAAACGATACAGAAAACGATACAGCGAATTTCAGTCTTCCTTCCCCAGCATTTTATAAGCATTTTTATAAGAAGGCCAACCAAAAATTGTTTTACCTTGTCATTTACCTATATTTGCTCAAGTCTGCTGCTGGCGTTGAGCAGGATAAGTGAATGAGAAGGTACTACATTGCTTTAAACCTCAATTGACACAGCCGTGTAAAGCAGCGTCAAAAGTATTCATGAATTTTCGAACGATATGTATGGGATTTCGAAAATAAAAAATGATTTATGGAACATTGAATGCTTTTACTGCCCAAAAAACTAATCAGGCAATTTCATTTAAGTTAATTGCTAGCCAATTAGTCAAATTTATGTTGAAAAGCTTAAAGCATTCGGATTACAGGACAGTTTTTTTCGGAAATCGATAGTATTGCAGCATAATAATGGAATTTCGGAAAACTTTTCTTCAAATAATTGTTCAGAATACTTTTAATCAAAGTTGTTACAATTGGTTATGAATGTTGTTTTATTCAAGATATCACACAAATTGAAAATGGAATTTTTATAACGTTTTTTTGGTTGGCCTACCAATGCATATGCAAAGAACGGAATAGTATACCTAGCATCCAATTATCCTGTATGTTGAGGGAAGCGCAAGAGGAACAACAACAACAACTGAACAATTGTAATGCACGTACACTGAAAAAACTTTTCACATGAACGCTACGTGAAAATGTACAAAGATTTTTGCCATCATTAGAAATCTACGTGAATTTCATGTAGCAAACAGAAAAGGCGCAGTAAGTTGACTTCACGTAATTTTCATATGAATTGCAAGAGAATTCCACTTGAAGCGAACTAGGGATGGATTTGCTCTGCTACATGCGATTCACCTAGATTTTAATAAAAATTAACGTGTTGTGTTTTCTTTTGCATACTTAAAGAAAAGGATTTTTTTTAAACGGAATTTTATTTAGCAGTATAAATAAAAACACATAACTTTTCATTTACACTTGCACTATTTATAAAAATTTCACTTAACTTTGACTCTTTAACTTTAACTTTAATTTAACCTTACGACGCCGTCAAGTGTATTCTGTGCGCCTCCGTTGCAGTTGCTTGATCGACCAACAGCTCAAATTCCACATCCTGTTGAAATGGAAAAAGATATAAATAGCATTCCAACAAAAACATATTTACTACTTACGAAACAAAACAGCTGGTAGATCACCAAAAAAGATTCTATTTGTCAGCTGATAATACTTAAATCCACGCCATATTGAGAACTGTGTTCCTTCACATAGATTTTACGTGAATTAGCCATTCAGAGTTATGTGAACATCACATAAAATCCATCAGATTCGATTTGCGGACCGTTTGATTTCCACGTAAATCGAATGTATCTTTGTTTTGACAGCACTCAACCATGTGAATTTCACGTAAGAATCAAGTGATTTTTTATTAGCTCCTAGGTTCGTTACGTAAATCAAGCAAAAATTCACGTAATTAGTGGCTACGTGAAAATCCAGGTGAATTTAACGTTCCTTTCTCGGCTGAGTGTACAAGTATAACTATGCCAACGAATGGCGCGCAACGTAAGGTAGATTTTTGAAAAGGGTACAATGAAAATTAAGTTTTTTGAGACTAATATCGTTGAATTCGCCCTTATCAAAAGTGTTAATGTTTTGATTAATGATGATGCCCAAATGCTCTGGTTTTTGGAAAATCATCAATATTTGCTAAAGGCAATCAATGTTAATGATTTTTTTCAGACAATCTGTTTCGTTAATATTCAGTTTTTGAAATTTACGATAAATTTCGATTCAAGTGTGAAAGAGTGTTGTTAAGCATTCACAAAACTGTAGATCTTGAGTCGGGTATCATATAATAACCGTACAATTTATCATGGACAATTTTGTCATTATTGTCGTAATTGTATACTTTGGTCAATTTTGGTGAATTTTTCTCAATTTTTGCCATATTTGCGAAATTTGTCAGGTTTGTCATTTTTAGTCAAATTTATCAAGTTTGTAATTTTTAAGAATATCATCAATTGTAATTTTTGACAATTTTACCAATTTTGCCATTTTTCTAATTATGGCTTGTTATGACATTTTTGTCAATTAGGTCAGTTTCGTTAATTTGTTTAATTTTTATATTTTTCACTGTTTTTAATCCAGTCAATTTAGCTTATTTTGATAATTTCTACAATTGTATGAATAATATTGTTTTTATCTATTCAGTTTTGTCAATTTTGTAATGTTATCATTTTGTCAATCCATTTATTTAGTCATTTTTGTCTTTTCTATCATTTTTTGTGGAAATTGTCAATTTTTACAAAAATATCATTTAATTTTCTAAACTTAGAAAATTGAACATTTTGCAATTGGAGAGTCATGCTTGGGTCATGCTTGAACATTATCAAAAAAATCATTTTATTAGTTTTGTCGGTTTCATCAATTCTGTAAATTTTGTTATTGTTGTCATTTTTTTTTCAATTTTGTCGTTTATGTTATTTTTCAGCGATATTGAACATTTCCTGTCATATTACACCATGACCAAATTAAATTTTCAGAGTTTTTTAGAACAATTTATGTCCAAACCCAGAAGTCTGGAATTGTCTGGAAGAATTGTCAAAAGTCTGGAAACCTGAAAAAATGTCTGGCAAAAGTCCAAAAATCTGGAAGATTCAGACAAAATCTTTAAGGTTGACATCACTGCCCTCCACCCCGACTGGGACTGAGTGCATGGCCTGAGTTTTGCACAAGCAGCACCGTACACCATGCCACAGATGGTTGCTTGTGCAAAAAATTTCGATCCTGATCGATTTCACTCAAACCATTTGCGTGCTCATTCAAGCAGTGTATTGTATTCACAGCGCCAGAATTTCATCTCATTTTCCAGAAAGTGGTGAAGTCTATGGCCCATCGCGATGGGCGCTTACAATCCCGGTATACGATTTCTCATGTGTTAAAACAGAGAAAGCAGTAGCCTTCACATCAATTTCACTCCGATTAGCTGTCATTCTAATGGAAATTTGTTTAAGAGTTAAGAGCAAGCTTGATTTATGTCAGCAGGCCCAAGCCCAATGACCCGCTTCACGATGCGTGGCATTAAATTGCATGATAAGGTTCATGTTCCAGCTCAGCGTTTTGCCGAACCGAATCAAAAATTTTGGGTATAAGATTTCATTATTGATTAACACGGTTGGCACCGCTGAATCAATCATAGGGATCATTAGATGGAAATTTTAATTCTCTTTCAAAAGACCAAATGAAAGTTTGACATCATCGGGTCTATCTTAGCTACTAGGCTCTAATATCGTAGACTACGATAGCGATTGTAAGTCTTATCCGCTATCAACGCTATATTCTTATGCACAGAATGATCTGAGAAAGAGCAAACGACATAGCGTCGCGGCGTCGCAGATGATGCACACCATCTCATCTTCTCTCAAGCCGTTCGGACTCAGGAAGCTTTTGCCTGAGCACGAATCTCGTTCGTGGAAACAAATTTAAACGAACCAAACAAATGCTACTCGTCTACTCGTTCTTCTTGAGCTTTGAGCTTACGGGCTAGTTTTTTCTTTCCTTTTCTCTTCCCCTCTACACACCTCATCATGCTTGAGATTTCGTTCGTGTCGAAAATCCTATGCAGTGCAATGGGCGATGGAAGCGCTGCCGAATTTGGGTGATGGTTTTGCATTAGTGCAAGCGGGATGCAGCTAAAATTTCACCCAACTTTTGACAGATACGGGTTTTTCTTAAGGAGGGAAAGAATAACTTTTCGATTCCATCGCCCATTGGCTGTTGTAACCAAAACAAAAATTGGTAATTTATTTTGAAATGGGCGAATGCGCCAAATATAAACTAATGGAGTTATCAGCTGGCTTAAAAATTTCGTTCGGAAATTTACATTTTGATTATACAAAGTTATCTGGTGGATAAAAAGTTTCCGAGAATTAAAAAAAAACAGATTCATATTTATGATAGAAACAGTAATGTTGGTACATTTGCATTATTCAAAATTCGATACCGAGTTGATTAAATGACAAAATGATTTGACAGAAATGAATACGGTAAAAATTACCAAAAGAACAAAGGCTAAGAAATAACGCAAATCACAAAAATGACAGAATTGACAAAAATTATACAACTGACAAAATTGTCTGAATTGACCAAATTGACACGATTAACCGAAATGACAAAATTGCGTGATTGTCAAAATTAAAAAAAAAATAAATCAATGACATAATCTGATAAAAACACATTAACAATAACAGATAACAAACATAACAAAACTTGGCAGAAATTATAAAATTGTCAAAAATTACAAAATTGACCAAATTTACGATATTGCAAAAGTTGACAATAATGAAAAATTTTTTTAAAAAATCTAAAAAAATTACATAATAGACAAAAAATATCATAAATGATAAAATCAAACAAATAGACATTAGTATCCAAATTGGCAAAATTGACAGATTTGATAAAACTGATAAAACTAATAAAATTGACGAATTTTCAAATGCCAATTATGACATTTTTGTTTAATTTTTGAATTTTTTCAATTTTAAAAATTTCGTCTTTTTGGTCAATTTTGTTAATTTTATAACTTTGTTGCATTTCGTTAATTTGATCAATTTAGTCAGTTGTCATTTGTGTCAATCTTTTCATTTTGTTATTTTTGGCATTTTGTAAATGTTTTTCAGTTTTTTTCTATGGGCCCAATTTTGTCGATTAAGTCATTTTTGCCAATAATGTCATTGTTGTGATTTTTGTCTTTTTCATCAATTTTATCAATTTTGTCGTTTTTGTCATTTGTGTAATTTTTGTCAATATTGTCAATTTTATAAAATTTGTCATACCATTTTATTTTCTAAACTGAGAACGAAAATGGCAATGAATGAAAAAAACTATCTCAATGTCAACTTTTATAACCATTTTATAATTTTTGCATGAGAACTACCATCATGATTGCAGTTTTTCCAAAAAATCATTCAAAAGCAACAATATTAAATTATTAATTAAGTAACCATATAAAATGGTTAATGAAAATGAGCGTGTGAAGAAATTTATATGGTGTGCTTCGTTCTCCCACACGCGCCCCTTCGTCGTTTTGTCCTTCACAGAGCAACCTGAATATTATGTTGGCCGAATCTCGAAGTAACAATCACTTTCGTACCATGCAGTGTGGGCATGACGTACTCATCAACGACTTCATTAATTTCGGGGTCGTACCCCTTGGTGAAGACCATTTTTAAGTTAAATAATATTTCGGAACTTCGGTTCCGAAATTTTTGAGATGGTTCGGTTACAAACTGAACCATTAAATTGAAAAAGAATAAACCATTGACCGGGAATATTTGAAATGTCGTCTTCCTCCCACACGGTTTGTGTCACGATGACATCAAACCTGAGTGGGAGTGAAGCCTGACTGTTCTCCCTTCCACATATCGACAGATCCATACTTTTAGATAGCATGCGCGTATCTATGACGTCACGTATAATTTGACGTCATAGATACGATAATCTTGATTTTAGTGATTGCTGGTTGCGGGTTAGTGGCTAGCAAGCCAAATTGACACGTTTTTTGGAGTGATGATTTGATGATAATTACTATGAAAATTTATTTTTCAAACTATTTTGTTTTTTTTTCTTTCTTTTATAGGATGAAGAAGAAAAAAAATCAAATTTTTTAAGCTAAAAATCATTTTTATTATACTGCCCAGTTTCGCAAAAACGTGCAAAAAAAGTTTACGAAAAATCACACCAATACACACAAATACACAGACATCGTCTGAACTCGACGAGCTGATTCGATAGGTACCTATAAAGGTATATCTAAGACCCATAATTAATGATCTCCCAAATCGACCGATAACTATACCTTTCTGAAAGAAAGGCAATAAATAAAAAAAGGTTATCTTTGAATGAAATCTTAAAATCTCTTAAGAATTTTCCAAAACTTCTTGAAAAAAAATGGCATTTTGAAAAAAAAAATCAAATAAATACCTACCGGCTATTACATTTTAATAACTCAAAACTAAATAATAATATTGAACCTTATTTTTTTTTAATATTCTTAATGTATACATTGCTCAAGCAAGAATTTTATAGGAAAATTTTTGTCACCAAAACCCCCCTCTATGAGCCGTGTTCCTCCTACGGCCTTGGATGATTCACAATTTCATCTTTTTCACAATTATTAGAAAATTATAATGCTGCGATAACCCTTTCTTGTAATCAAAGCTTCTCTTCAAATTTAAATACTTTTTAATTAAATGATCTCTTTCTCAGGGATAAATAAAAAAAATGCAGTTGTTATAATTATTTGATGATTAGTCTTCATTTTGAACTTTACCAACATTAAAATTGTAACAGAAGAAACTAAATTGCATCGCCAAAAGGCATTCTATCTGGGTAGCTCCCCAATCTTATATTTATTCTAGCAATGATTATCAATATTTTCTCTTCATTTTGGCTACGTTTATGTGTATCTTCTCAAATATTATCAACAGAGAAGCCTAACTCGGGTGACAGCCCTGCACCCCCCAAGTCGGAGAAAATGGATAAAATAAAATTGACTTTCCCCAGGTCAAAAGCGAAAAGTCAACCGATAAGAAGCGGGAGCTACGAATCGTCTGTATGCAAACAAAATACCAAAACCCAAGACCAAAATAGGAAAATCAGGGAGCACAAAAATCCTGGCGCGAAAATAAGACGTGACATAAAATTTAAATGCTTATTCAAAAGACAGCTCCCTGACCGGAGGGGGAAAAACCAAATTATACATTCCGGTACTTGTCTCTTTTTGTCTCCGTAAAATGAACACAGAAAAAAACTCGTTTTACATTTTGCTCCCGCGATTTTTTCTTTTTTTTCTGTAAAACGGAGGTTAAGTCAAAGAAAGACTCTCTAGGTGTAAGTGTTTTTTCGACATTTTTTTTCTCGTTTGAACGTTGATAAACCTTGTTCCAATTTCGCGCGCCGTCTGCCCACAGTTTCCGGTTTTTTTTGGCTACGTTCCGTCACCTGTCTGGAATCGGTTCGGAAGTGGTTTTTCCTCCCATGGGCATGGAAGTTTGTCAGGAAGAAGAAGGAAGAAAAATGGAACAATTGAAGCTGGCTGCCAGGAATCTCGGAGGTGAAGTATTTCACGCCAAGTGTGCTGGAATGAAACTCTGGCTGATAGAATTACCTGAGGGGTGAGGTTTTAAAAAAAATGTTGTATCTACAGTTCCTCTGAGAAGATTGACAATATCAGAACAATGCAGCCAAAGATGAGAGGCTGGCAAGTTCTTTGGAAAGACGGTTCAAAGTTAATTCAATTTACTCAAAAAAATATTTAACAAAGCGATGTTGGCGGATACTTTTGATTTCATCCCTAAGATTGTATTGTTCTTCAAAATCAAAGGTTTATATCCAATCAGGTGTTAAGAATTGCTTTGGAAACGACCGCGAACGACCTAAAAAACATTTGGCTTTGAATTGGCAACCAAAATTCCTGGAAAGGTTTTTTGGAACGACAATACCTTATAGTTTTCGATATAACAGGACCATTATAATGTAGACAAACAATATAAATCCGTTTAACGTTGTCACAACAAAACAAAATATAAGAAATTATAAAGTACCTATTTAAAAATGATGAAAACGATATAAAATTGAGAAACAAATCAGTAGACATTTCGAAAAGGGCGAATACGCTAAATGTAAACAAATCGAGTTATCAGCTGAGTGAATAAGTAAAAACAAACATTATGAACAAAACTAGAAAAGAGCTAAATGGATCAGAAACACGATAAGAAATAAAACAAAATGACTGAAAATGTTCAAAACTGACTTAAAATTATTGTAATGATAATAATAATAGTTTTTTGTTAGTAAAAAGTGAAAAAATGAGAAAAAAACTGTTCGATCTTGGCAACATAAAATGTTTGGGCTTGTTGCAAAAATTGAACAGGGTCTGTAATAAGAATAGTCGTGCGTGTACCCAATTAAAAATTAATTCAAGCTAAATTTAATCTTTTTTTTTGCTTTACGTTGTTTTTCAAGCAGATTAAGACAATTGATTTAATTCTCAACCCATTGCGGACTAAAATCAAGAAATTTAATTGTTTTGCTTGCTTTAAGTATCATATATGCAACACTTAAAAGATGAGAATAAAATAAACGTTAAATTTTTTTCTGCACAATGAAACACAATACTTATGAATTCATTTCACATGGAAATTGAGCTGGAGGTAAAAAAAAATACTCAGAAATATTTTTTTTCTCATGATGTGTACTTTTCTAAAGAATTTAAATAATAGTTTGGAAATCCGGGATTTTTTTAAAGTTAAGACTGTTTTGCAAACATTTAATTTTTTTTTGAACAAATCAATGATATCGAAGGATTTGAGCTTTGACGAGCAAAACCTTAAGAAAAATCAGTTAATCGTAACCTCAGGCCCTTGCAATATTTGAATAGAGTTATATAATATTACAGAATTTTTGATAAATCCTTATCATGCGTTTAATATTCAAAAATAATAACTAAAATTCAGCACATGAAATTAATGACTATAAAAAAATCCTAAATAACTTATCCATAAGATTTAGAATTCAAAATGCAAATCCAAACAAATTACATTTTGTATTTAATATTTGGAATTGGATTGTGAATCAAGTGATTTTTCATCCGAATTATCACTCACAATTGAATTTTATGTTGTCGCATAAAAAATAATTTTATTAAAAAAAAAAAAACAAACCTGATACTGTTTCTTCGAATTGCGTTCACAAAATTAATTGTAAGTAAAATGCGAATCTGCTTTGATTACTCTTTTTTAACAAAATGCCAAGGATTCCCAAGGATTTTTTCAACTTAACTTTTTTTTTAAACTAGCTGACCCGGCAAACTTCGTTAAGCCTTTGAATTTCGCAAAAATAATGAACATGTAAATAAGCAGAAAATAGGTAAGTAATTATTTACGCTCATGAAACTGGATTGTTACCTTCAAACGGAGTGAACAGTTTTTTGAATATTTTCGTAAAACTTCTGTCATATTATGGTAGTGCCTACCTCCAGGGGCAAAAATTTTCGAAGAAGATTGACTTCCAACAAAACTGGAAAGCGAATATGTATCTTCATTTACAGAGGATCCTTGACACCGATAGTTTCAATTTCTATTAACCAGAAGATAAGTGCCAAAAAATGTTTTGTTGAAATGTGTCGTCATTTTAAGCAGTTTTGATCAACTGTCTTTCCTTTTTCGCCAAAACCATGTTTGAAATTTTCTTTATCGTATTGGTACCAAATTTGTAAAAATGGCGCAACACTTTTCATGGTATGAAATTTCGCGATTTTTTTTATGCTGCAAATATATAAATATCAACAAATTTTCATATACCATTCTGTTTTTCGTTATCTATCATGCATTTGATATGTTCTCTGTATTAGATGATCTCATCTTAATTTTTAAAATCATCTTTTTTCAAATCGACTTTAACTTTATCATATTTATCGAGAAATGGATGCTTAAGCACTGAACAAAGAAAATTAGAACATTCAATATATGTGTATGTACATGGAATTTTTATTCACAGCAATTTCAAATCAAACGGTTATGAAATCTTTTTTCACTTTGAGATCTTGAATCCAAAATCAGAAATGAAATTCAAAAAAGTCTTTGAAAATCTAATTCAGTAATCTCTGTTTTGGATCTTGAATCATATTTTCGTCGAGACTAAAATTTTTATTTTCCAAGCTTCTTGTATTTGAAGATGTTATTGAACCAATTATCTGTTCCTGATTTCTGATACTGAGTGTTGGATTAAAAAATGAACTTTATTTTTACAAAGTCAACCCTATTTATATCCTTAATTTTGTTCAGTTTTTTAGCACCTTAGTATGAAAGGAAGAAGTGGATAGTATCTAACATTTCCTTGGTTTTCTGATGAAATTCACATAGAATTACAAAGTTAATATCATTCTATTCTCGAACTAACTCATTACATTCATGACGTTTACAAAAACCAAGTAAATCAATTTATGGTCGTCTTATTCTAATAATTAAAAATAAGACGTTCTCTTGCTGTTATACCAAAAATATTTCATTGTTATCTGTTCAGTTGTTTTGGATATGTCAATACTTCCACAGTCATACGTAGTATATTATTTTTCTTAAATAAAATGACAGTCTTTCATTTAACCGGAAAATAAACAAAACAAAATAACGGAGTAAATAAAAGAGATCAGAATTTTTCCCGAGCGTATCCTGGTCAGGCAAATTGATTTGATCTAAAAACCTAACAATATCTGGGCATTTGATTTCAAAATTGTCAATCCAAAATTCTGGCAATACCCAGTAAATTTGGGCTAAATTCAGAAACTACTCAAAAAAAAAAATTAAAACGAAAAGCACTTCAATAATTTTTTTCCTTCGAAACACATCAAAATTTTGAATCGTATTTTAAGCATCCAGAAACCGTGCATGTTTATTATGTTAAAAGTTGCTCAAAAAACTCCGTTTTAGTACGCAAAATTAAAAAAAAAACTTAATAAGAGATTTTTTTTATTTGGCAGATAAAATGACTAAATCCGGAAAATTCGGGTTTTTTTTTATCAAAATCCGGACCACCGGGCTGGACGACTTAACCGGGCCCTTTAAATTTTGTTTTATCAATTACCCGGTCAAGTCCGGGTAAAACCGGGCAATCCGGCTAGCTTTGGATAAATCAGCTTTAAAAATGTTAAAGTTGCCTTGATGCTGAAGCAAAAATGACAATTTTCGAAAATAGATACACTCCCATAGTACTTTGAAATATACAAGGTAGGCTATTCCGCTCTCTTTCAACGTATTGGTAAGAGGCCCCAAAAAATAGTTATGGAAAAAACTGGCAAATGTATGTAATTTTTCAGAAAATCAATTTTTTCTTAAAATTGACAATCATTAAAATTATGAGAAAAATATGCATTGATGCATTTTAATGCAACGAACAATATTTGGCTTTTCAAAATCGCCTTAAGTAATATGCAATGGGCTTTTGGTCGATTTTAAACTAAAATTTGGTGATTATTTTGCCTTGTGTGGTCTTTTTCTTGCGCAGTTCGAACAAAAATTGAAACAAATGGATTTTTTATCACAGAAATATGAAGTATTTTACATCTTTAGCAAATTTTGAACATAGACAGAAGAAAATATTTAATTGTTTGCTCTCAAACAAGAGGGACGGTGATGAAAATTTCGTTTTGAATGCGCATTATTTATGGTTCAGATCCGAAAATCCAAAGCAAAAAATAGTTTCCGATGAGCCTGAAGAATCAATCTTTAATCTGAGGCCCTTTTCAAAGGAATCGAATGGCTATTGACGGAGAAATTAATAATTTTGATTGCCACTCTATATAAAACTGCCAAATTTTCATAACTATTTTTGTTGGTATACAAGCATGCTGTGTACATACACGGAGCTTTCAAGTGAGGTTAAGCGCAATAGCCTACCTGTTATTTTCCATGTACTATGATACACTCCATGCCGGCTTATTGCGATCTTTTTTTTCACCCCATACGGAAGGTGAACAATTACATCCAAGTATCCATTTTACTGGTGCCACGTGAAAAGTACACTTGCAACGAAAATGGGTGCCAAAACTGCTTTTGGCGCCTTCCTACTCTGGGTGATTCGAACGAAAAAAAAATGGAAATCGGGTGCCATGACTTTTATTTGATACGAATAAAAACTAAATATTAATTTCCAAATTCCACAAAAACATTTTCGAAATCATTTCTCCGTTGTGTTATTCTTCGCGTAAAGACGAACCCAACAAAAAAAATCGCATGCAAATCGGATGATCCAGTGAAGAGTTTTGCGTGTTCGTACAATTCTGTATGGGCTGTCTTTCTCCCTGTTTTATATATATAGATAAAAAAACTTAATTCAAGCAGATTATTGCGAAATTTGAAATATGTAGGGGAGAGTGGGGTATCATGGGCCACTTTTTTTCTTTGTTTCATAACTTCTTCATTAGAAAAGATAAAATGAAAAAAATAATTGGAAAGGTTTTCTACATTTTTGAGGTATCATTAGGCATTTTTTGTTATTTTTAAATACATTAATTTCCCGAGTTTTGACTGTTTTGAAAAAAATAATTTTTTTTGGATTTCGAAAAACTGTGGGGAAACGTGGGCCACAAAATTCAAAATGACTAGATAACGTGCAAAGTTTATGAGTTGACCCAAAACTGAAATTTCATAATTCATTTAGTTATTTTAAAGCGATTTCAGATTAGAAAACTAAAAAGAGAGTTGTGTATGATCGAATAGATCCTTAAACCTGGCTCGCGAACGTTTCAGCAAAATTCCATAAATAGAATTTTTGTTCGTCTCTATCGCATTGAAAAAGATGGACAAAACATTTTTCATAATTCTTCATTTGGCATAAGAAAACTTTACAAATAGTAATAACGTATTTTAAGTTGTGAACGTGTATAAAACACCAAAATATAGGTGGCCCAAGATACCCCACAAAATGTGGCCCACGATTCCCCACAAGCAATGATTTAGAAATTGGTTGCGTTTGTGTGACCTATTTATGTTTCATCAAAAATTCCTTTTCCACGTGAGAGAACATGACAAAACCAAGATCATAAGCGTATTAGCATATTTTTGTTATGTACTTGGGGTCTCGCACGGATGCAATTTTGCGGGTGCAGGTTTAATTATGAAAGTACATTTTTCTAGGCTAGTTTCATAAAAGAAGCATATGATACGTACATATGTCAACAACATATAGAAAAACATGCTTATGCAAAGCGACGACGATGACAGTTGGATTTGAATTTTTATCTCTACACACAGCTGAGATATTTGAAGAGGCCCACGTTTCCCCATGGCCCACGTAACCCCACTCTCCCCTACTTAAGACCAAAACATCTGTTAATAACTTATTTAAGAACAAATCATAATGATTGAACTAACTGCCAATCTAGCAAATATATTTGTTGTTGTAATTGATCAGTTCGTAAAAACAATCATTTCACTCCAGGATAAAACCTATTTGAAAAACCCGATTTAATACACTTAACAGTGGATTTGAGCCTTTCTTTCAGATTCAAAACATATTTGTTTTACGTGTTTTAATCCATAACGGTAGAATGTTTACAAAAATCACTTTTGTAAATGATTTTCGTTAAATGAAGCTATCAAACGGAATAAACTATAGGGGATAAAAAAGTATTTTTGAAAAATTACACGATTTTTTGTTACAATCGATAAAAACGATTTTTTGTTTTTTGTTGACACAAAAAAAATCCTAAAATAAACCGGAAATAATATCAAAGAATACATTTTAAAAAAAGATGGCCAGCCATGTGTTCATCGTTTATTTCTGGGAAACCTCTGAAGTGCAGGAAACGGGGATATGGAAAAATAGTTGAGTGGAATCATATGTGCTTCTCATATACTCTCAATCATTATATACCTTTTAGTCATTTTTGTGTCAGTTTTTTTAATAGAAGCATATTGTCAAGTTGGTCAATTTTGTAAATTGTGGCAGTTATCATTCTTTGAGAGTTTGTATAGTTTTTGTCATATTTTTTATTGTTATCCAATTTGTCAGATTTATCAATATCGCCAATTTATGTAATATTGAAAATTTGGTCAGTTTCGTAAGTTCTGTTATTTTTGTCAATTATTTTCATTTTTTCATTCTTGCGATTTTGTTCAGTTTTGTCAAATTAAGAAAATTTAACAGATTTTGTCATTTTTATGAGCTTTGCCAGTTTCATCATGTTTATCATTATTTTCACTTTCGTCATTTGTTATTCTGATATTTTTTAACATTTTGACATTGCTGTCATGTAAATAGCCCTATTTACCGCTGGTAGTGTTCATGATATTATGCAGGTTGTTTCACCAACACTTTTCAGTTTTGGGTCAATTAACCTCAAAAACGACCATGTTCGTTGACTGGTTGCCCGTTTTTTGTACCGAGAGTTTTTGAGGTTAATTGTCCCGTCTCATCTGTACACGCTCAGTCAGTGTGCGTACGAAATGTCAAAAACAACTATATATTCGTTTTTGTTATTATAAGACTTTTTCTCATTATAATCATTCTTGTGAATTTGGTTATTTCAGTCATCTCAGCACATTTTCGTGATGTTTTTTAAATTTTTTTTGACCGATTTGTTATTTGTGCCGTTTTAGTTATTACATTTTGGTTTGCTTTTTTATGGTTTTCGATGAGAAATTGTTATGTGCTTATCATATATGTATCTCGAAGAACTGCATTTTATCTGGGGGAGGAAGACTGAATAAAATAAGAAAAAAATCTTTCAAACGTCAAATTTCTCTTATCAATCTACCGTCCAGTGCGAAGGTTCAAAATCTTACTTTCATATTTAGTGAATTTCAGTAAAACTGTTTTGATGCTGAAAAGCACTTGTTTTGCATGAAACAATGATTTAATTAGGTTTTGTTTTGCTCTGGCGAATTCTGCAGATCAGACGTATTGAGTTTCTCAAATTTCGTTGAAGTTTTTGAAGCTGATAAATAAAAATTGTTTGATAACTGGTTTTTCTAAAAATAGCTTAAATAACAGATTTAGATTTAGGGTAGTTCCCATTGATCGAACAAAATTTTTATATAGTTTAAAGTTTACGATAACAAATCTTTTCAACAATTCTTGGCTTTTTGCCGAACAGTAAAAAAAAAAAAAAAAAAAAAAAAAAAAAAAAAAAAAAAAAAAAAAAAAAAAAAAAAAAAAAAAACGATACAGAAAACGATACAGCGAATTTCAGTCTTCCTTCCCCAGCATTTTATAAGCATTTTTATAAGAAGGCCAACCAAAAATTGTTTTACCTTGTCATTTACCTATATTTGCTCAAGTCTGCTGCTGGCGTTGAGCAGGATAAGTGAATGAGAAGGTACTACATTGCTTTAAACCTCAATTGACACAGCCGTGTAAAGCAGCGTCAAAAGTATTCATGAATTTTCGAACGATATGTATGGGATTTCGAAAATAAAAAATGATTTATGGAACATTGAATGCTTTTACTGCCCAAAAAACTAATCAGGCAATTTCATTTAAGTTAATTGCTAGCCAATTAGTCAAATTTATGTTGAAAAGCTTAAAGCATTCGGATTACAGGACAGTTTTTTTCGGAAATCGATAGTATTGCAGCATAATAATGGAATTTCGGAAAACTTTTCTTCAAATAATTGTTCAGAATACTTTTAATCAAAGTTGTTACAATTGGTTATGAATGTTGTTTTATTCAAGATATCACACAAATTGAAAATGGAATTTTTATAACGTTTTTTTGGTTGGCCTACCAATGCATATGCAAAGAACGGAATAGTATACCTAGCATCCAATTATCCTGTATGTTGAGGGAAGCGCAAGAGGAACAACAACAACAACTGAACAATTGTAATGCACGTACACTGAAAAAACTTTTCACATGAACGCTACGTGAAAATGTACAAAGATTTTTGCCATCATTAGAAATCTACGTGAATTTCATGTAGCAAACAGAAAAGGCGCAGTAAGTTGACTTCACGTAATTTTCATATGAATTGCAAGAGAATTCCACTTGAAGCGAACTAGGGATGGATTTGCTCTGCTACATGCGATTCACCTAGATTTTAATAAAAATTAACGTGTTGTGTTTTCTTTTGCATACTTAAAGAAAAGGATTTTTTTTAAACGGAATTTTATTTAGCAGTATAAATAAAAACACATAACTTTTCATTTACACTTGCACTATTTATAAAAATTTCACTTAACTTTGACTCTTTAACTTTAACTTTAATTTAACCTTACGACGCCGTCAAGTGTATTCTGTGCGCCTCCGTTGCAGTTGCTTGATCGACCAACAGCTCAAATTCCACATCCTGTTGAAATGGAAAAAGATATAAATAGCATTCCAACAAAAACATATTTACTACTTACGAAACAAAACAGCTGGTAGATCACCAAAAAAGATTCTATTTGTCAGCTGATAATACTTAAATCCACGCCATATTGAGAACTGTGTTCCTTCACATAGATTTTACGTGAATTAGCCATTCAGAGTTATGTGAACATCACATAAAATCCATCAGATTCGATTTGCGGACCGTTTGATTTCCACGTAAATCGAATGTATCTTTGTTTTGACAGCACTCAACCATGTGAATTTCACGTAAGAATCAAGTGATTTTTTATTAGCTCCTAGGTTCGTTACGTAAATCAAGCAAAAATTCACGTAATTAGTGGCTACGTGAAAATCCAGGTGAATTTAACGTTCCTTTCTCGGCTGAGTGTACAAGTATAACTATGCCAACGAATGGCGCGCAACGTAAGGTAGATTTTTGAAAAGGGTACAATGAAAATTAAGTTTTTTGAGACTAATATCGTTGAATTCGCCCTTATCAAAAGTGTTAATGTTTTGATTAATGATGATGCCCAAATGCTCTGGTTTTTGGAAAATCATCAATATTTGCTAAAGGCAATCAATGTTAATGATTTTTTTCAGACAATCTGTTTCGTTAATATTCAGTTTTTGAAATTTACGATAAATTTCGATTCAAGTGTGAAAGAGTGTTGTTAAGCATTCACAAAACTGTAGATCTTGAGTCGGGTATCATATAATAACCGTACAATTTATCATGGACAATTTTGTCATTATTGTCGTAATTGTATACTTTGGTCAATTTTGGTGAATTTTTCTCAATTTTTGCCATATTTGCGAAATTTGTCAGGTTTGTCATTTTTAGTCAAATTTATCAAGTTTGTAATTTTTAAGAATATCATCAATTGTAATTTTTGACAATTTTACCAATTTTGCCATTTTTCTAATTATGGCTTGTTATGACATTTTTGTCAATTAGGTCAGTTTCGTTAATTTGTTTAATTTTTATATTTTTCACTGTTTTTAATCCAGTCAATTTAGCTTATTTTGATAATTTCTACAATTGTATGAATAATATTGTTTTTATCTATTCAGTTTTGTCAATTTTGTAATGTTATCATTTTGTCAATCCATTTATTTAGTCATTTTTGTCTTTTCTATCATTTTTTGTGGAAATTGTCAATTTTTACAAAAATATCATTTAATTTTCTAAACTTAGAAAATTGAACATTTTGCAATTGGAGAGTCATGCTTGGGTCATGCTTGAACATTATCAAAAAAATCATTTTATTAGTTTTGTCGGTTTCATCAATTCTGTAAATTTTGTTATTGTTGTCATTTTTTTTTCAATTTTGTCGTTTATGTTATTTTTCAGCGATATTGAACATTTCCTGTCATATTACACCATGACCAAATTAAATTTTCAGAGTTTTTTAGAACAATTTATGTCCAAACCCAGAAGTCTGGAATTGTCTGGAAGAATTGTCAAAAGTCTGGAAACCTGAAAAAATGTCTGGCAAAAGTCCAAAAATCTGGAAGATTCAGACAAAATCTTTAAGGTTGACATCACTGCCCTCCACCCCGACTGGGACTGAGTGCATGGCCTGAGTTTTGCACAAGCAGCACCGTACACCATGCCACAGATGGTTGCTTGTGCAAAAAATTTCGATCCTGATCGATTTCACTCAAACCATTTGCGTGCTCATTCAAGCAGTGTATTGTATTCACAGCGCCAGAATTTCATCTCATTTTCCAGAAAGTGGTGAAGTCTATGGCCCATCGCGATGGGCGCTTACAATCCCGGTATACGATTTCTCATGTGTTAAAACAGAGAAAGCAGTAGCCTTCACATCAATTTCACTCCGATTAGCTGTCATTCTAATGGAAATTTGTTTAAGAGTTAAGAGCAAGCTTGATTTATGTCAGCAGGCCCAAGCCCAATGACCCGCTTCACGATGCGTGGCATTAAATTGCATGATAAGGTTCATGTTCCAGCTCAGCGTTTTGCCGAACCGAATCAAAAATTTTGGGTATAAGATTTCATTATTGATTAACACGGTTGGCACCGCTGAATCAATCATAGGGATCATTAGATGGAAATTTTAATTCTCTTTCAAAAGACCAAATGAAAGTTTGACATCATCGGGTCTATCTTAGCTACTAGGCTCTAATATCGTAGACTACGATAGCGATTGTAAGTCTTATCCGCTATCAACGCTATATTCTTATGCACAGAATGATCTGAGAAAGAGCAAACGACATAGCGTCGCGGCGTCGCAGATGATGCACACCATCTCATCTTCTCTCAAGCCGTTCGGACTCAGGAAGCTTTTGCCTGAGCACGAATCTCGTTCGTGGAAACAAATTTAAACGAACCAAACAAATGCTACTCGTCTACTCGTTCTTCTTGAGCTTTGAGCTTACGGGCTAGTTTTTTCTTTCCTTTTCTCTTCCCCTCTACACACCTCATCATGCTTGAGATTTCGTTCGTGTCGAAAATCCTATGCAGTGCAATGGGCGATGGAAGCGCTGCCGAATTTGGGTGATGGTTTTGCATTAGTGCAAGCGGGATGCAGCTAAAATTTCACCCAACTTTTGACAGATACGGGTTTTTCTTAAGGAGGGAAAGAATAACTTTTCGATTCCATCGCCCATTGGCTGTTGTAACCAAAACAAAAATTGGTAATTTATTTTGAAATGGGCGAATGCGCCAAATATAAACTAATGGAGTTATCAGCTGGCTTAAAAATTTCGTTCGGAAATTTACATTTTGATTATACAAAGTTATCTGGTGGATAAAAAGTTTCCGAGAATTAAAAAAAAACAGATTCATATTTATGATAGAAACAGTAATGTTGGTACATTTGCATTATTCAAAATTCGATACCGAGTTGATTAAATGACAAAATGATTTGACAGAAATGAATACGGTAAAAATTACCAAAAGAACAAAGGCTAAGAAATAACGCAAATCACAAAAATGACAGAATTGACAAAAATTATACAACTGACAAAATTGTCTGAATTGACCAAATTGACACGATTAACCGAAATGACAAAATTGCGTGATTGTCAAAATTAAAAAAAAAATAAATCAATGACATAATCTGATAAAAACACATTAACAATAACAGATAACAAACATAACAAAACTTGGCAGAAATTATAAAATTGTCAAAAATTACAAAATTGACCAAATTTACGATATTGCAAAAGTTGACAATAATGAAAAATTTTTTTAAAAAATCTAAAAAAATTACATAATAGACAAAAAATATCATAAATGATAAAATCAAACAAATAGACATTAGTATCCAAATTGGCAAAATTGACAGATTTGATAAAACTGATAAAACTAATAAAATTGACGAATTTTCAAATGCCAATTATGACATTTTTGTTTAATTTTTGAATTTTTTCAATTTTAAAAATTTCGTCTTTTTGGTCAATTTTGTTAATTTTATAACTTTGTTGCATTTCGTTAATTTGATCAATTTAGTCAGTTGTCATTTGTGTCAATCTTTTCATTTTGTTATTTTTGGCATTTTGTAAATGTTTTTCAGTTTTTTTCTATGGGCCCAATTTTGTCGATTAAGTCATTTTTGCCAATAATGTCATTGTTGTGATTTTTGTCTTTTTCATCAATTTTATCAATTTTGTCGTTTTTGTCATTTGTGTAATTTTTGTCAATATTGTCAATTTTATAAAATTTGTCATACCATTTTATTTTCTAAACTGAGAACGAAAATGGCAATGAATGAAAAAAACTATCTCAATGTCAACTTTTATAACCATTTTATAATTTTTGCATGAGAACTACCATCATGATTGCAGTTTTTCCAAAAAATCATTCAAAAGCAACAATATTAAATTATTAATTAAGTAACCATATAAAATGGTTAATGAAAATGAGCGTGTGAAGAAATTTATATGGTGTGCTTCGTTCTCCCACACGCGCCCCTTCGTCGTTTTGTCCTTCACAGAGCAACCTGAATATTATGTTGGCCGAATCTCGAAGTAACAATCACTTTCGTACCATGCAGTGTGGGCATGACGTACTCATCAACGACTTCATTAATTTCGGGGTCGTACCCCTTGGTGAAGACCATTTTTAAGTTAAATAATATTTCGGAACTTCGGTTCCGAAATTTTTGAGATGGTTCGGTTACAAACTGAACCATTAAATTGAAAAAGAATAAACCATTGACCGGGAATATTTGAAATGTCGTCTTCCTCCCACACGGTTTGTGTCACGATGACATCAAACCTGAGTGGGAGTGAAGCCTGACTGTTCTCCCTTCCACATATCGACAGATCCATACTTTTAGATAGCATGCGCGTATCTATGACGTCACGTATAATTTGACGTCATAGATACGATAATCTTGATTTTAGTGATTGCTGGTTGCGGGTTAGTGGCTAGCAAGCCAAATTGACACGTTTTTTGGAGTGATGATTTGATGATAATTACTATGAAAATTTATTTTTCAAACTATTTTGTTTTTTTTTCTTTCTTTTATAGGATGAAGAAGAAAAAAAATCAAATTTTTTAAGCTAAAAATCATTTTTATTATACTGCCCAGTTTCGCAAAAACGTGCAAAAAAAGTTTACGAAAAATCACACCAATACACACAAATACACAGACATCGTCTGAACTCGACGAGCTGATTCGATAGGTACCTATAAAGGTATATCTAAGACCCATAATTAATGATCTCCCAAATCGACCGATAACTATACCTTTCTGAAAGAAAGGCAAAAAATCATTGGTAATGTTAGCTTGAATCTCAGAAATGAGAGCTGGTTGAATGAAATTAAATGCATATTCGAGTTCAACACGCAAATCCACTATTAACTAGGTTTAAAAAATTTATGTCGGTTAAATGTGAATATTGTTGCCTAATGCTTTTGCAAATTGATCCTTCATTTCTTGGTTATTCAATTATATCTTAAAAATGAATTTAAAATACCGAATAATGTGTCCATCAAGCAAGGCCGTGCGAACGGAGGGCGGCAAGAAAATTTTTTCCAAGTGAAATTTTTGGTTAAAAAAATGGATCAGTGGAAATTACTTGATCCCAAAAGTTATTAAAAAATAAGTGTTAACAAACGTGTTAGAAAATTAGCTCGCCTCCGGCGGAATTTAATCCTAAATCTCTTTGGACCAAACATGTTTTATTTTAAGGTACTTTGTATATTGAAACAATAAATGGCAAATTTTGAGTTGCAATTCCACAAAACTGATATTTTGAAACTCAAATTAAGACACTCAAAATTCCTTGTTTAAAATTGGTTTTCTTCAGAAAGTTTATTTAAATAAGTTCATAATTCTAAACCATCTATCTTAACCTCAAAATTCACTCATCAAAACACAAATTTAACACAACAACAAACTTGGAGCCGTGTAACAGGCGTTTACTACTCACGATAATCAACAGAATGAGAAAATTAAATCTTAAACGTAATATTAATTGCTTAATAGCAAACCACCTTGATTATAAAAAAAATCGTTTATGCCTTTTAAAATTTTATGCTGAACCTGAAATATTTTTCAAAAATTCAATTTCGGCTCTTATTTTCATATGTGATTCTTGTTCTTCTAAATGCCCAAGTTTACATTCAAAACGGTTTTGATAAATCATAGAAGGCAAAAAAATTCACGCTTTTTCCCAAATGTAAAGATTTTATGAGCTTCATTTTATTTTGGTGCCATGAAACCAAATATTTAAATAGTTTTATTTCATCTATAAGTTTTTGTTTTTTCACGTAAATTACCTTTAAAAATAAGTAATTATCATTTCAGAAATTTCGGAACTTTTCAGCCAAATCTGTAAAACATAACAGAAATTATAAAAAAAGGTTTTAAATAAATGATCAAATTAACCGAAAGTTATTTTGACTTATGCGAAAAAAGTATGGGAGAGTGGGGAATCATGGGCCACTTTTTTTCGTTGGTCCATAACTTCTTTGTTATAAAATTTAAAATGAAAATGAAAAATGGTTTGGTTTTCTACATTTTCAAGGTATCAGAAGGTTTTTTTTAAATTTTTTAATAAGTTATTTTCCCCAAAATCTGACTGTTTGAAAAAAAGCAATATTTTTTGAATTTTGAAAAATGGTGGGGAATCGTGGGCCACCAAATCCAAATTGACCAAATAACATGCAAAGCTTATGAGTTGACCCAAAATTGTGATTTCCTAATTTATTTCGTTATTTAAAAGCAATTTCAGATGATGAAATAAAAAAGAGAGCTGTGTATGATCGCATAGATTCCGAAACCTGGCTCGCAAACGTTTTGGCAAAATTTCTTATGTAGGATGGACAAAATATTTTTCGTAACTCTTCATTTGGCATAAGAAAACTTTGCAGATAGATAAAACGTATTTTAAGTTCTGAATGTGTATAAAAACATAAAAATAAAGGTGATTCAAGATGTGTGGCCCACGATTCCCCACAAGCTTTGATTTGCAAATTGGTTGCGTTTGTGTGACTTATTGATGTTTCATCAAAAATTCCTTTTCCACGTGAAAGATCATGACAAACTAAGATCATAAGCGTATGAGCATATTTTTGTTATGCACTTTAGGTTCCCTATCGATGAAATTAGCCGGTGTTTTTTAATTATGTAAGGATATTTTTCTAACTTTTTTTTTAACTTGATAAATAAAAGAAGCATATGATGCGTATTCCAGTCAACAACATATAGGAACACATGCTCACGCAAAGCGACGACGATGACAGTTGGTTTGAGATTTTTATCTCAACACACATCTGAGATATTAAAAGTGGACCACGTTTCCCCGTGGCCCACGATACCCCACTCTCCCCTACTAAAAATTCTTCTTGATTTCAACTCCTTATTCTGTAAAATACAAATTTTGGTAAATTAAAAAAAAAATTGCAAAATTGAATTTTAGATAAAAATTTATAGCAAAAGTCAAATTTGTCGAATAAAATAAAAAAAAAATTATTTTTATTATGTAAGGTAAAAAAAATTGAATGATTCAATTCAGATTTTAGTTTTTTAGATCACTGTTTTTTTGATATTAGAATATTTAAATAAACATTATTACTCGATTAACAGGATTATAAAAAAAATCAGAATCAAGTTTTTGTTTTTCATCTAAGTTTAGATTTCATCAGTTACCAATGATTAATTTCACCTAAATCTGATTCATTTTTCAAAATTAAAAACGCTATATAAACAAAACTAGAAGTTAAAGCCTAAATCGCACAAAAACTTTGAGCTCAAAACTTTAAATTCATTCAAATCAGTCATTAAAGATAGGCACTGAAAAGCTGTTCCCTGTAGTTATCAATTGATTTAATTTTATAATAAATAATTTTCATCTCTATAATTGGTATTAACGTTTAAATTCCTTTTATCAAATTTCATGGTTCTAATATTTGAATTTTAGCATTTTTTGTAATAAGGTAAGCATTTGATCTATAAATCTTAATTTTTTTGTTCAGAAAACATAATCTTCTTGAAATCCTGTAGATCTAGATTTTTAGTAAGAAAAACATGGTTCTTTCACGCTTATTATGTCTTACCTTTTAATAATCGATCATGGTTTTTTAATAAATCTATTAAAAGCTCAAAAAATGGTAAGTAGCAACTTTAAAGTATAATTTTACTGGGCTGTGTTAACTTAACAAGTTCGAGCTTTGTGACTTCAATATTGACAATAAATATTGGAATTCCTACTTTTAATTTTTATCAGTTTTTGTTATTGATCAATCTATATAATCCTTCAATGATGAATTGAATACACAAATATATAAAGTAATTATTGTGAACTTAAAAACTGAGCTTCTAAAAAGCCTTTATAACCAGGAGAAAATTGAAAAAAAATTTTATCAATTATATTAAAAAATAACACTTATTAATTTTTTTTTTTTAATTTTGCTTAACAACACCTAAACATGGATAATTACTGATTTGACTTAGAATTTATTTTAGATCTCGGTTTCAACTTTTTTTCAAATCCAGTGATATATTTTATTCTGCGCACTGATTCTTATGTCCGAAGCTTAAAAATCTGGTTTTATTCGCAATTTTAATTTGTATTCTTTCTGGCACTTTGGCAATATTGATTTAAAATTTGTGAACCATACTGCTTTCAATTTATTTTAAAGTAAATTTCTTGTTAAGAATAAGAAACATCATTAAAAAAAAATCTGATTTCTTTTGAAGCGTATTTGAAATTTTTTTTCGAGTTTATGTGATTGTCTTTAGTATGAAAATAGTTTCAAGAATATTGTGCATTTTTAGTATTTTTATTATTTCCAGCTGAATTTGAATTTGGAGATTAGAATTAGATCTCTTCAAAGAAACATGAAGTTTGAAGTTTCGCATGTTAGTTAGTACAAGTTTTTATAGTCTTTCATGAAAATTACCTATATGAAATTAGGTAAAGAATTTTTTTTCGATCAAAATGACTTAATTTGATTACACAAAACACTTTCACACAGTTTTTGGTTAACTCGCAGAATTACAGATTTTTGTCGCCCAAACCTGCAACCTCGATCGTCATCGCATTCGGTTTATTTGGTATATTTTTTTGGATCTGACCCGTACGCTCTGTTGTTGCTATAAGAATGTTGTAAATTAATACAAACTTTGTCAGAAAAACCATGTAAATAAATGCATTGGCTATAGTTTTCCATTTAAAATATGATTGGTTTTTTTAATCAGACTTTTTTTAATCAGATATGAACATAGATAGCTTGAGCCACCAAATAGAAAGATAAGCCTTTCATTAAAATTTGTCGAAAACTAGCCCATGTCGAAATCTAGAGTGTCTACCCTACTGCTTTGTCTGAAAAAAGAAAATTCTTCAACAGAGTTTAAAGTAAAAACAACAGTGTGCCATCAAATAAAATAATATTAATGAACAAATTTCATACAAACATTCAACAAAGTTTCGTATCAATTTTCAACATTTTTGGATTAAAACAATTCGTATAAAACTTGGCCTTATTTTTTGACAAGACATGTTTACATTTTTTGACTAGTGAATCTACATGTAAGAGTAGCGACGCGCGACGTATGATACAATAAATTCCAATCGATCCTAGCTTTTGTCGTGGAGCTTTAAGCTTTCAAATTGAAAACTCAACCAAGGAGAGTATTGTGATTGCTGCTGCTAATAATTTTAAAGCTCCTAACATAAATTTATGATTGGTTACAAATTTTTCTCACTGCTCTGGAGAATAGAGTTTGTAGTTTGAAAATTATGTGTTTGTTAACAAAATTCAGGTCATTCATACCGTTTAACGCGATCCACCGGGCGTCATATTCAATATTATTTTGTTGGATAAACTTAGCGTCCACATTAGAGCTTGAACGTTGAGGCACCAAACAGTCCTGAGCATTTTTTTTGTCCAAGGTTCGGCGATGTGGCTAGGTATTTTATTTTGAGAGGAATACAGGTTCACTACTTTTGACCAAATTCTAGTTTCATTATAAAAAAATACAGTTATTATTGTGAAGCGATCAAAAATTTTCAGCAGCTGTATTGTTTTTTCAGTCATTGTACCCTTGTACAGTCTTTAAATGCTGTGGAGCGTTAGTCTGATAGCTGAACTGAAATGTGTGAAAATTTCATGAAAAAATATCAGCTTAGAGAGAAATGGCAGCTTAAATTAAAAACTTACATCAAAAGGTTTAAGCTTTAATCAAATCTCACATGAACCTTACAGAAAGGTTTACTTAGCTCAGGTATTGAGAATTTGAGTATTTGTACTCTACATATTTGGAAAAAAACATCTGACTGTGTCAATTTTGTAACAATGCCAAAGAATAATGAAAAATCTACCGAAAATTCCGGGTTTTTACCGTCAAATACTTGCCCAGACAACCATTTGGTGGGTATTTCGAATTTGCAACGCAAATATACATGCAAATATACCTGTAAACATATCGTATATAATGTAGCAAAACCAGTATATACGTATCATTTTGGAGGCCATATAGGTTCATTAGCAAACATATTCTTGATTTGGATTGTATTAAATTACGATTTGCACGACTTGTCATGCGCATCATTTACGACTACCCTGATTCTTTTTGGAATATACTATGACAATTTACATCATCATATAGATGATTGAGGATGTAATATACGACATTTTTCGTAACAATATGGAAAGTTTGACGACTAATTTGGTCGTCTTTTGTAACTTGAGTGCAGGGCTCTCATTTTCCGTCAGTTGAATAAAAATAAGATTATTATTTTTTATACTTTAAACCAATCAGTTTATTCATCCATAAAAATAATAAAAATGAGATTATTTCAAAGAAGTGCATTTTTTGCTGTCAAATTCAAGTTTATATCGTACAAATTTATTATTTGCCAGATTGCTAATTTTATTGTTAGTACCTGGACTTGATCCCCTGACCATACGATCTGCAGCTCATGATGGTTCCTCGACGCTATCTGGAATATATAAATTCAAGGGATTTGCTTCGAAGGCATTAAACCAAAAGCAAATCGTATATTTCTATAACTTAAATCTTTTAAATCGTAGATCACGTCATCGATGATCTAAAAATAGACCAACATTTTGAAGCATCCTTTAATTCGATTCCAATCATCGATGTCCCATTATCATAAATGATTTTATTGAACTTTTTTGTATTCTTTTACGATTGCCAGCAAATACTTTTTACGAAAATCAGACATGCGAATTAATTTGCAAAGGTATACGATTGCATGCACATTATTACGAATCAATGCAGTTATATACGTTTTTCATTTCGAATTATTTTATGCATAGCACGGCAAAATCTCTCAGTCACGGCTGATCACCGTATATCGGTCGTTTCACGGATTTTTTGCGAATTGTCGTACACAAAGGTCGAGTTCATCTTTATATATAAAAAGCAATTATCTGTATGTTTGTTTGTTTGTTTGTTTGTTTGTCCTCTATAGACTCAGCCGTCTTAAGAGCTAGAGATCTGAAATTTAGCATGGATGCTCATTAGGACCAGGAATGATGAAAAATGTTATAGATGTTTGGATGACCCCTTTGGAAGGGGGTCGTCCATACAAGACAAATATTGTTTTCGCGTTATTGACGTTATTTTCCGTCGCATTGTGATGAAAATTTGCACTTGAGTGTTTTGAGAGACGAACAATCGATTACAGTTATCAAATTTAGGGTCAGGGGTCGGCAAAAGGGGTCGTCCATATTAACATTTCATTATTATTGTGATATTGACGTTATTATCCATTGGATTGAGAAGAAAATTTGCGCTCGGATGTATTAAGGGACGGGCAATCGATTGCCGGTATAAAATTTTGTGTAAGGGGTCAGCCAAAGGGGTCGTCCATATTCACTGTTCGCTATTTTTGCGATATTGACGTTATTATACATCGGATTCAGATGAAAATTGGTACACGAGAGTTTCGAATGACAAGCAATCAATTTCAGGTATCGAATTCAGTCTAAGGGATCGGCAAAAGGGGTCGTCCATATTAACTTTTCAATATTTTTGTGATACTGACGTTATTATTCATCGGATTGAGAAGAAAATTTGCGCTCGGTTATTTTTAGGGACATGCAATTGATTGCTGGTATCAAATTGTGTGTAAGGGACCAGCCAAAGGGATCGTCCATATTGACTGTTCGCTATTTTTGCGATACTGACGTTATTATACATCGGTTTCAGATGAAAATTGGTACATGAGAATTTTTAATGACATGCAAACGATTTCAGGTATCAAATTCAGTGTAAGTGACCAACAAAAGGGGTCATCCATATTAGCTTTTCAATTTTTTGTGATATTGACGTTATTAAACATCGGATTGAGGTGAAAATTTTTACATAGGAATCATTAAGGACGAACAATTATTCCAATTATTCAGTTTTGGGTCAGGGGTCGGCCAAAGGGGTCGTCCATATATACTTTTCACTGTTTTTTTTGCGATATTGATTTACACGGATTTACGATTTACGCGGAATTTTTGTGGGAAAGGCAATAGATTTCAGAAATCAAATTTCGTAAACGAGGCCTCCGATCTGCAATGATCGAGTCAAAATTTATACCCGGGGTTGGGACAGTCAATTGATTTCTGATTTCAATATTTATATCCAAGGACAAAAAAGGGGGTCTTCCATATTAACTGTTAAATTTGTTTCAGCAACAATTACGTGAGTTTGTATCGCATCAAGACGGAAATCCATATACGAGGTTTTTTTGGCACGGTCAATTGATTCCTGATTTCAAATTTAGTAGCAAACGACAGAAAAAGTGATCGAAATTATAACGTGTTCCACATTTTTGCAATGTTTGCTCAACAATGCATTCGAAAATGCGTCTGGAAAATGCCTGACAACTGACATTCATTCAAACTGTTCATGACATATTCTAAATTTAAAAGCGAAACGGAGTTCGTATGGGATCAGCTAGTATGTACATAAATACGAGTCTCTCTTCTTGTCGTAATAAAATCATGCAATGCTTTTAAATACGATAAAGAATATGCATGAACCGCACATTGTAGGTGCAGATATACGAAAATGAGTATAAACAACATTCTATACGATGTAATCTGTAAAAGAAAATACGACTTCTGGTTGTCTGGGTGGTTTTTCCGGTCTTGAGAAAATGGAGTGTTTTACCGTTTTCTATAAAACCGGTTAGACCACTCTACTAAACGTAGTCATGATCATTAGAGATCAAAAGACAGTTTTTTACTTGAATTCATGGCTAATTTTTTTTTTAATAAATTTTTTTATGTAATACTCTACTGCAACAATTTCGAACTATACTCTTTTCTGCATTTTTACTTTTTTAGGTGTGTTGAAGTAATTGTTGACTTATTGTCACCCCCCTCGACGGTATTTAAACTTCATATCATCTGAGCTCGCGTATGAGCGATGACAAAAAGGGTTGATCGAAAGTTTATACATTTCTTTTTCAAGGATTTTCGGTAGGGGAGAATCAGGATACTTGATTCCTCAACTTATCTCGAAACTGGAATGTCTTACAGAGATCAAATGTTCTTAAAAAAAATTGCAATACTGAACAAACAACAAATCTATTAATTCAAAAAAAAAATACAAATAATTTTTTTGAATAATTACTTTTCGATTCAAAAATCTAAAAAATGAAACTTCATGATCTTTTTTTTATCATTTTTTAACGTTTCACAGGCGAAAACATATTATAAAAATATTTGTTTCAATATGTCAATCTTTAGAGTATAATATGAACTTTTTGATGCCATACTATCAAAGCAATAGTAAACTCTCAATTTTTAAAGAAAAAATTTTTCAAAATATATGTTATGGGTTCACTTGATCCCTCGAGTCAAAAAAGATATATTTTTCTTCTGAATTGATGTTGATCATTGCTAAGCTCGAAATTATTAATATTTATCCAATAATTTCCTGATAAAAATGTCTCAAAAAGTGCTTTTAACTGAAAATTTGAAAATTGTGCCTTCAAGTATGCAATAAGTATAGACTAGTACACAAATGTTTAGAATTCTTTTTATCTGACACCTATAAACTCTGAAATGAAACTGATATGGCAAAAAAGTCCATGGAACTTTTATCTTTAGATTTTACATGATTTTTGCCAAAGCTTATGGCACCCTTATGAAAGGATCAAGTCTCCTTCAACTTCCAAAATATCACAATTTTTTAGTCCCACGAAAACGTCTCCAGTGCATCTACGGCTTCATGGAACGATATAACTTTAGCAGCAAATAAACTTGAAATTACAGGCTGTCAGGAAATGCAAAAGACGGTGACCTGCAAATTTTTCCAAAAAGATATTACAGTTATAAGAAAAAAAAGGGATCAATTATCCCCACTCTCCCCTACACTCAATTAATAATAAAAAAAATCACCTTAAATTTTTTTCAAATCAAACAAACCTTAAGACTTACATACTATAATGGAGACCTGAAAAAAAAAACAGCAATGGTAGAAATCCAAAAAATTCTTTTAAAATATTTTTAAACAATCTTCGACGATGGAGCTTTTGTTTTACTTCTTACATTGAAATCCATGGTTAATATCAGCACGATATAAACAAAACAAATACCATGACATCAAATCTAGAGACAAATTTGACATGTCGCTCCGAAATCCAATATAGGTTCCTTAAACACATAAAAGTATCTTTAACGGTTCGTTAAAAAGTGCTTAGCAAACGTAACCGGTCTTGTTGAAAGATGTTGCATAAAAAGCGCTTAGAAGTTCCGTTTTCGATATTTTTTCCTATCCAGAAGACGATGGAAGTTCCTGAGTGACATTAACGTGATTTTGGTACCAGGAGCTCCCGAAAAACCTTTGTTCAGCCATATGTGAACCTCGGAATTCTATGTTCATGTAAGTAAGCGTCTTTAGGTTGCTTGGTAATAGAATATTTTATTGATAAAAAGTTTTGAAAAATAATTTTTTGACGCAGAACGCTTGCAAAATCTTCTAAAACCTGCCATAAGCAGTGATTTTTAATTTTAATTAGTGTATTAGTGGGGGACAAGTCGGCCACCCTCTGCAGCATAGTCTCACAGCAAATCAGTTCAAAGAGCTCGTCATTTTTTATTAAAATATCAGTTCTTGATTGTTAATCGAAAGAATCTTTTTATCTCCATAAGTTATTGTTTTCAATTGCTTTATCTTCCAATTAATTCCAGGAGAATACCTAATACTTTAGGCGCTTGCGGACGTTGATCCCATTTATCGACTGTGTCAATCTGCTTAGACGATGAAAAGAAAACGCGCATTCACTTGCTTACCCGCAGTAAGTGAAGCAATAGATGAATGTTATTTTTCTTTCCGCTTCCCTTATGAAGCCTCCTGGAAATATCCCAACCATCCTTCTATTCTTACGCGTTTGTGTTTGTTCGTGTGTGCTCATGTATATATGCTGAGAGTGAATGCTGATGATTTTTCTCACAGGCATTTTCTCCCTTGCCTTGGCTTCCGCTCGATTCAGTTAAGCTCCCTCAGAATCCCGGGGAATTACTTTTATTTGGTGACGAACATTACGCTGTTGTTAGACACCTTCAATCAGCCGTATCAAAGCTTGTTTGCAGCTTCTTCTCCCGGTCTGGTCTGGTTTGGTGGTTGGAGGGAACTCGAACATCAATGAACGAGGGGTGCCTGAATGGTTCAACTTTTGATTAGATGGATTCCTTTGACGGTGGAGCATTAATCTTGAATGGGGAGGAAAAGATTCCAAAGTTTCAATATTGCTTCTCTTAAACGGGGAAATTTTTTAACCAACCGTAGATGAGGAAGGCCCCTCGCAAATCGGCGGAATACGGACGACACAGTCACTCTACTTTATTAGATCAGATGGTTAAACTTTTATTCCCCCTGGTCTCAAAGGTGTACTTTTTTCGCTCTCTGTTCGGGTGAATGAATGTCACACGTGGCTTCCAACACCGGCTAGGGGAGAAATCATGTGTCTTCATGTTGGCAGGTAAATCCAGAGAACTGATTCCATCTTCGTTTCCCCCAGTTGAAGATTTCCGGGTGTGATTCGTTATCGTCGAGATTGATGGGATTTAATTCACCGTCAAACACGTTGGGCTTGATGAATTTGTACGCCCAAATGAGCTCAACTTCTCCTTCTTCATCTGTTAAGGAAGATTCCACACTTCCACAGCCTATGAGAGGTCAAGTTTTGATTGTGCGGTCACATTCGTACCAAGACAAAGTTTTTTAATTCCCAGACAAAACCAGCCGATTAGGAAAGCTGTCCGGGAAACCGGAAGCAACAGTCAGAGAACTATCTGGGTGTGATCTTGAAATCACACCAGAGACATTGGTACGGCTCCCAAGGATCCTTCGGCAGGCAGGCAAAACTTTTCCAATTGAGCCTACCAATTACATCCGATTGATCTTGGCCGGAGGAGTTTTTCGGATGGGCAACTTTGTCCTAGTTTTTTCCCACCGGAGAGCATATTCCCGAAAAGAGTACCTACGTTTAATTTTCCCCCGGTTCGAGTAAGATATATGGCGTCGTGAGTGGAAAAGTGTTTCTCCTTCAAGAAGAAATAGTTCGGCTCGGAAAAAAAGTTCTTCTTACTCGAGCTAATCAACATTCCGCTCGGATATGGCTGCTAAAATTTGCTTCAGTTTATGCACTTAGAACTTTCTTCAGATGAAGGATTGATTTGCTGGAAGTAAAATGATGTGGAAACTTCACCTTTAAGTCTTGAAATCTTGACGCGTTCTGACATAGTTATGTATATTCAGAAGTATTCAATTTTCAGAGTTTCCTAGGGTTTCCTAGGGAAAAGTGAAGATTGTTTTCAGTTTAAAGAAATGAAATTAGTTTCTGTTTTAATTATCACTATTTAGCTCACGGCCACGCGAGCAATAGCAATTCCGGAATGCCATTAAAATAAACATTAAACTCCTTCGGTAGAGTTCAAGTCCAGCCTAGGGCCAGTCATGTATGAAAAATGAAAACCTTCCGTCGACTGCAATTGCAACCACGAAGTTCTCAGTTGCTTCGTCTTCTCGATCGACAGACACATCGTGTAGGAGGCAGAAGCCACCACACTAAGCCCACACTTGGAAAAAAGTGGGTGGTTCGAATCGCTTCCACAAATTTCTCAATGTTAGACTCATCTGGTGCAAGAAATTTGTGGTCATTGAGTGGGCCGCAACTAGCAGAAGAGGCCTCGATGTGGGTGAGGGAAGTGAATGATATGAAATGAAAAAAAAAAAATAATAACAAGTTCCTCATTGATCGAAGCCTTTGCTCAAAGCCATGTGGTGTGGGTTAAGGCGATTTTGGAAGAACCAAAAACACCCTTGAGATAAAAAAAAAGCAATCGACAGAACATCGCATACCTGAGGAAACAATGAAGAAGATAATTAGTTCTGAAATTAGAATTCGAATAAGAATTTGATAAGTTGCCAATACTAGCAGTTTGATCAATTTTCGAAATTAAGAAAATATGACCGTTAAATTATAGATTCAAAATAAATAATAAAATTACCTGCATATTATATCCAAAAGACACAACTGCAAATAACTGGTAAGTGAGTTCGTTGTTTCATTTTAGGTATTTGAAAGATGCTTAGCATTTACCTTACTAAATTTGGGAATCAGTATACCTGCCCAGCTGGCAACTGATTGAACATTATTATATATAGTTAGTTTCAAAAGAAAACACATCTTACCAGTCGGCATATATGGGATTCGACCCCAAAAGTTTTCTTTTCGATACCAGTACGCCTCGCATATCGGCGCGCATTTGTCGAGATATCCAAGGTTTCCAAAAAAAAAATCTGTGTTTTTGCGAAAACAAATCCTGACTTTCTGTGATGTTTAACAAAAAAATCTATGATTGGATTTCTGTGATGAAAATAGCATAATTTTGTTTTGAAAAGTCATGAAAAATTGAGTATTTTTACATACTCGAGAAAAATAAAAAATAAACGTTACCAATTTCATCAAGTTTTTCCAAAACAAAGTTAAAAATCCAAGATTTATTTTGAATTAATTTTTTTATGTTTCGATTATAGTTGTTTTACCAGCTTTATGGCATTTGCGACTTCATATCATATTTTTTACAAGTCTCGTAAAGACTTATGGAAAAGGTCAGACTTAACCCTCTACAGCTGTTCGCAAAACCTATCCGTTTCGAGCAAATTTGACCTACAGTTTGCGTTTTTCTGGTCGCCCTATTTACCGGAGCCCTGTTTTTTTCCGCTGATTTTTCACGTGCTTCCAAAATTTTTTCGTACTGGTCTTGAAGATTCGCTGTAGCCGATTAAGAAAATTCTGGTAGCAGCAGGTATAAGTCGAGTTCAGTTTGCGGTAATTCTGAGCGTAGAGAGACTTGTGCTTGGAGGCACGTTTTTTAGCTGTCTTTAGTTGCCGCAGTTCTTTAGTGACCCACGAAGCCCGTAGATAAGCACCTACGCTACGTTTCGGCACATGGCGATCGATGGTATAATTAAGGATATTCGTAAATGTCTCAGCAGCTGCGTTGGGATCAGAAAGATCGAGCTCGACTTCCCATTCGATGGATTCCAGAACGCGCAAGATAGCTTCGGAATCCATATTCTTGAAATCTTTATAGGAAGACGTTTTCTCAATGGGAGAATATAACCTCGCGGCACCCAGTGAGACCACTAGAGCTAGGTGATGTAGGACAGCTTTGACGAGTGGAGCGGGAGCTGAATCGACCGTGCCGTACTCGTTTCAATGTTATTTATCTGACATAGAGTCGCTGTGTTCAAGGCATCTAAGTAGACACTGCAAGCTGCCGTGAGAGAAGAACGCGCAGGTTCTGGAAACAGGAATCCGCCTTGTGAAAAGCACCATTTTAAGCCAGGCATGTTGAAATCGCCGATGACGAGGTTGTCATCTTCAGGAGAGCAAATGGAACTGACTTTGGAGCGGCAACGTGAAAGAGATTCAGCTACAACCATGTCTCTGGAACGATCAGGAGGCACGTACACTACGCACACATTGAGTTTCCGATCACCAAGATCGATGCGGGTCCAAAGAATTTCCAGATTAACCCAAGTGTCGTCTTCAGTAAGCATTTTGGGGAGTTTAGATTGAACAACAAGTAACACACCGCCTCCGGTCGATTTTTTGCTGTTGAGTGGACTTCGATCGCAACGAAGTACTGCGTAATCAGAGCCGATAACCTGACTAGATAGAGTGCGGTCGTTGAGCCATGTTTCAGTAAAAGCGATAATGTCGTAGCAAGAACACGAAGTGGCAAGGAAATAGTCAATCAAGCAAGAATTGACACCACCAACATTCTAATAGTAAATGTTAGTCGAGTCGGCTGATCCAGAAACAGAACAGGAACGACGATCACTGAAAGGCAAATTCCATCAGGCGGAGAAGGACTGTCGGTGATATATTACTTGCCAGGTAACGCAGGCTGGAGAACTCCTTCACCACAGACGAACTCAAGGCCGAGACAACTGTTGATGCTGGCAGGAAACAGCACGAATGAGTCGAAGGGCTCAGGGGTTCCTGTAATTCTTAGTTCGTTGCGTACCGGTGCTGGAGGCCCAGAAGAAGTAGGATTAGCGAGGTCTGGAAGATTTGACGGAGTGCATCTGTGGTAGAGTGGAAAAAGGATACGCGAGGGGTATGTTCTTAACATAAACTGGTACTTGCCTGGAGAACCCCATGACCTTCAACGAACTCAGGGCCAGGACGACTGAAGAAGCAGGCAGGAAACAGCGCGACTGAGTCGAAGGGCTCCGAGGTCTCCAGTCGGCTCAAGGCTCAAGTCGATGCATTCTGGTGTTGAATCCCAAGAATAAAATGCCGAGGCACTTGCGGGCATTAAATACTGGTAGCCCTGGAAGCGTCTGTGATGGTGTAAAATATTTTCACACAGAGATAATGTTCTCGAAGAAAGTAAATATTTGCCTGGGAATGCAGGCTGGAGAGCCTCATTACCACGATTGAACTCAGGGCTGGGACGGCTGATGACGCTGGATGGAAACTGCGCTACTGAGTCGAGGGGCTCTGAGGTCTCCAAAGTGCTCAATTCGTTGCGTCCCAGTGCAGAAACCCAAGAAACGGCGGCTACTTCGAAGACATCGGTGCTGTAGAGGACCGAACCGTCGGCTTCCACAGTCGGCTGGATAAGTTGAACCAATGGTACAGGAGTCATAGGCCGTCGCGTCGGTTGAAGTTTGGCTGATCCACAAATTCACGGAAGAGCATACCCGAAGGCCAGGTCTTTGGGCACAATGCTACATCTTTGTAGACTGGATCTGGACCGATTTTGAAAGAGACGAATTGCCTGGACGAGCCATCCACGCTTTTTGGAAGCAGTCGTTTCACATCTGCTGGTATAGATAAGTCCAAGCAGCGGAATACTATTTTGCCAACATCTTCATCCATTATCTGGGGCTGAAGTCCAGCTAAGTATAGTCAGAATGTAGATGTCGGAGGTGGAGGTATAATGAAAGGGACTGAAAGATAGCTGAGATCAACTGACTTCGTTCCAGTCATCGTAGAAGAAAATAGTGATACACCATCGTTTCCACGGTTTGGTGATTGATTCGTTTGTGGTGTCGCTTTTAGTGGAGGGAACGAGTGAAACTTATTTGGTGGATTTTGCTTCAGAGCCATGTCATCAACTTTTTTTTTGACAATAAGTCGAGTTGAAGCGTCAGGTTTTCAAGAACAGTACCAGGGAAATTATTTTTCGGGCCAGGGATACCATCATTAATTGAAATGTCATCAATGTAACAACAGATGCTACGCCCGTTAAGCTCGGTTCGACATGGGGTACAGATAAAAATTACCTTACCCTGTGTGAACAGTTCTCGGTTAAGTTAAATGTTGAACCTAAAGCACTACTGCTGGCTGATGTGAAAATAGTTGCCACAAAATCCACATCCAATAGGTTCCAGATCGTTTATCACCAGTTGGCGCTCTCCACAAAGCTTCTTCTCTTTCATGTTGGCCATTATGTCGATGAAAAACAATTTCGAAAGATTTCTACAAATCTTCACCTGCACTTTACTCGAAAGGTTTTCACAATCGACGTTAAAAAAAACTATTTTACGTGCGAAAAGAAAGTTCCTCGTCTGCTCAGAAAATTATCTGTGCCACGTTGAGAGTGGGACCAGGTCAAAACAAACGACAATTGGGTTTGGGCCTGCTAAAAAGAATAAAGCCTGCTCTTTACTCTTACACAAATTTCCATAAGAATATAAGAATGACAGCTAATCGGAGTGAAATTGGAGTGAAGGCTATTGCTTTCTCTGTTTAACACACGAGAAATCGTATACCGGAATTGCGAGGGCGCCCATCGCCCATAACAATGCGGATCGGAACTTCCAACGATGAATTTCGTCGCGGAGAGTACTTGTCGGGCGAGATTCCACTTTTCGCGACTGCACTGGTTACCAAGAACCGTACAGGACACACACGGGACAAATAAAAGCGCTTAAATCAATTCGAAAATACGGGACAAAACGGAGCAATGTAAGTACATTAAAAACGAAACGACGATGTGTTGATGTTTTTTCTACTGTCAATTCGCTAATCGAGAACAATGGGTCGATTCACGAATTTCCTTCTGTGGTGACAGTTCGCACTTCCTGTTTACAAAACTTTACGAACGAGAAATAGGATGAGGCGAAATTTTTCGTGTCGGTCAAGAAATTTTACTCAAAACTCAGTTTGAAGACGGTATAAAAAGTCCCATTTTGTGAACTAAATTTAGCGCATTTCTTTGGTTTCTTAACGGTTATCTCTCCAGAGATGAACAGAAAGTTGAAAATTCTTAAAATTTTCGAAAAGGAGGTTTGTTTATAAAAATGTTTCAACATGTTTTTCAAATCCTTTTTTCAACACATTTTTTCTGGACCAACCCATTTTGCATTGAATAATCAGGGGCAACGCTTCTACCTGAAACAAAAAATCCCATCGAATGTTTAAGTGTGGAAGCTTTCAAAGAGTTCGAATGTGTCGAGTCCATTGTCCAGAAGTTTCTTGTGTTATTTTGATCGGAAGCTGTAAACAAATACACATACTTGAACGACAACACTATTCAGGAAAAGAAGAATGTGATATTGATGTGATATTTTCGAGGAATAAAAATAATGTCGGGTAATGGAACTTTCAAATTTAAATCCATTTAATCCAATATTTCTGTTTCAGCTGGATTATCAAACAAAATGATTGATTTATCGATTTGATACTTAAAACATCTAATTTTTCAATACTAATTTCTTTTTTAATTTTTAACCCAAAATTGAGCTACGAACTATTGATTAAAACGTGTGAATGAGAATTAAATGAGGACTCAAATGTTTGCTTGGCTTCCTCAGCGTGTAGAATTGGAAAATAGGGAATTTACACAAAGAAGTCAGGTAGTGCGTGAATCGACCTATAGTGATGATGATGACACTACATATATTGACATCATTCTGACGGTGAATCAAAACACCCAGCAAACATAAAATTGCATTTAAATGATAACTACGATAAAACGTTATTGCGATTCGTAATTCCAACCAACGCAAGTAAAACCCAAGCAACCAAAAGTCGCGTTTGGCTGAAAAAATGTTTTACGGGAACTTCAGGTGACTCTTGTCGCGTAAAAGTTACTCAAGAACTTCCATCGCTCTTTGAAAGGTTAAACTATCGATAACGGAACTTCTAAGCGCTTTTAATTGAACTTCTTTCAAGAAGGTCGATAACGTTCGCGTAACATTTTAAAACGCACCATTAAGATTCTTGAAGGTGTTTTAAAGAACCTATAAGGGAATTCTAAGCAACATGTCAAAAATGTCTGTCAATTTCTTGTGATGTTATTTGTTTTGTTTAAATCTGTACTGATATTTACAAATGGGATTCAAGATTTTTTCGAATTTTTCTTAGAAATGTTAAGATATTCGAATAAATTTTTGATGATGCGAATTTTTGTTACTATCCATATTGTGTACTGAAAGTCCTTTAAACGAAATAAGGTACAATCTATTGACCAACCTATTCAATCATCTCAAATGACATTGAGTTTAAATGCTAATTTTTACAGTGGCAATGAACTATTGCTGGATTGGTCGAGAGGCTGGTGAGTTTCATTGCAACCTATAGAGCAGCGGTTCAATTCTCTAGGCTTTTTTTTTTTGTTTCGATTATAGTCGTTTTACCATCTTTATGGCATTCGCGACTTTATCAACGTTACAGTTGGCGGATCGTTATTGAAAAACTTATCCGGTACAACTGTGTTCGATGTTTACTCTTGGGCTCGAACTCGCGGACATCGGTTAAGGAGACAACAGACTTGCCAACTGAGCTATATCACAAGCCCAACAAATTCTCTAGACGTAAGCAGCTTTTGTTATCAAAACAATATAATTAAAACCAATGAGATAAACCATGATAGACCGGCAACCTAGCAATTTGACATCTGGTTGTCAGAGCAATCTGTCAATCGGATTTTTTTCGGCGCGTAGAAGTTCCTTGACATTCTCTTAGAAGCATCCACCTATACGAACTTGAAAGTAGCTTTAAGAACTTAAATTTTAGGCTGATTAGCATTCTCTTCAGACACAAACGACAGCTGATAAAGATTCTATGGAACCGTTTTAAGGGAATTCTGGTTGCTTGGGAAGGTCGTAGAATTCGTTACTCGAAGTCGGATTAAATGTTTCAAAAGGGATGTGATAAAAAATCTGCCATATTTGCAAATTTTGTAGACAATTTTGTTCCTGTGCTTTCTCCCGTGTGGGTCAAGTTAGAGAACAGCTTTGTTGTTCTCTCTGCGACCAGCAGTGCAATCAGATTGCTAAAAATCAGGTGATGTATTTGTAAGAATTGCGATTGCCCAATGACAAAGGCAGCAAATATTGTCGCTGGCAATGGTTCACATGCGTTGAGAGGAAAAACTTGTGCTCTCTTGCATTCATTCAATATGTATGTATAAGGTGTCAAATATCGTCCAAATCCTATACTTTTATCGCTTTAGCCAGAAGTTAAAAATATGTATGTATATTGCCTCCACTCTGGTAGGTATATGCTACACAGAAAATTTTTTTGACTATTACGTGCCACTGAAAACTGCAACCTTTAAAATGAATCCCCTGTAATTAACAAAACCTGTACTTTGAAATTGTTTTCCTTGAAAGTTAACGAAAATTCATTCATCATCACAGCAAATGTCCTGTAAAAAAATTGTACACTAAAAATTAAATGTCACGTAATCATGTTTTCGACCTGTAAAATTACGGTAAATGTCCTGCTCCTTTTTGTGTAATTTTACAGGAAATAATTTTTGCTGTGAATTTTTTCGAGTTACATACGATCATTCTATAATGTATATGAGACGTATAACTAAGTTGTTTGAAAAATATACCTAAGAAAATGTTTGCTGGGCAACTCTAACTCGATTTCGTGGTTACTCAGCACTGTTGCCAGATATTCTGGGGATTAGCTCAGAATATCACACAGAATTGAAAACATTATAATGCGAGGATATCACTTCATTGTACTAGAGACAAATTACTGTCGCTATTGTAACAGATTATAGTAAACGGACTTGAACAAAATGTGAATAAAAGTTACTCTATTCCACCACTGAAACCCGCATGAAAAACTTTATTTTCAAAAGGGTATGGGCCCAGATACGTCTGGAAAGATTAAGTGAGAGAGGTACTCTCAATACTTGCGGTTAGCAAATTCATCAGCGACCAGCGCAAAAGAGCCCACCAGAGTCGAAAAGCCCGCAAGCAGCCAGAACACCATAGCACAGGGCCTGCCAGCAGCCAGCCGGCCAGACCAGCCAGCATGTAACACCAGAGTTCGAGGAGGCTCACGGATCGAGAGGGTTACTTGGTCAGCATGCCTTTGCTGATCCAAGCATAGCGGACCATCATCACAGAGGGTCGGTTAGCAGTGTGAGTTTATTTCCGACGGCTAGTGCGAGGACTCTCGAAATCTGCAACCAGGATTTGTCAAGTCCGAATGCTCCAGATGGGAGATAAGCCCGGGTCGAGGGTTGGAAAAAGCTGCTTAATCGAGGGTGATTCTAATGATGTGGAGCTACGTTGCAGTCAGCACACGTGGGCTCATCCAAACCAGCGGTTGAATTTGTTTGTTTGTTTATGATCTGGGAGACGATTAGTTATCAGCAACGTATCAGGGCCATATTTGGCGCATGCTGTTGAACGTTGGACGCAATTGGACGAAAGTCCGTGAAGCTGCAAGTCAAGAAAATGCTTTGTATTAGGGCTACGTTAGCATGCGCGAGCTTGACTTCGATGGTTGGAAGCTGTTCCGGGTGCTGTGGAGGAGGTGGTTCAAGCGACAGTTAGTTGCCAGCGATTTTAACCACTTCTTGATTTCTGAGGCAATTTGGATGAGTGCTCCTTATTGCAGCCTGGCCAATAGTCGGAGCCACCGTAAAAGGGACCTATTTGCTACAAAAGGATGCTTTCTGGGGTTAGCATAAAGCAACATGCAAGAAACTCTGTCTGTTCGCATGTTGAGGTTATCAGTCACCGGAAACATCGATTGAGGAGTCTGACTACGACGAGACTACGAGAGAGCGATGACGAAGATGATAATGATGATTAAGATTCCGTCAATCCAGAAACGGTCCTGTGACGCAGTTAGCGAACCATTGAAGCTTTTCAGCGCTACGTGGCTAACGTAGCCGCTTAAAATGACGAGAAGCCTCTTCAGAACATCAACAAGCTGAAGAACGGGAACGATAAGCGATTATGGAAGACTGCTTTCGACAAGGGAGAAGCTACCCCGGATGAGAGCAAGATTTGGGAAGCGGTTAGCTTACCCCATGTAACAAGAAACCCGACACCGCTTGACACGAACGTTCACTGGACGAAGCTGAACGATGGTGAGGTTATCACTGAACAGTCCTTCAAAGAACCGATCGGTTGTCTACAATACCTGGCGACATCTTAAAGGCAAAATATCTGTGCTGCGGTTAGCGCACTGAGCAAGTACTACTTTTCAAGTGGGCCTGTTCTGCGCCGTGTTCTGTGATACCTTCGAGGTACGACTGATACGGCTTTGGTATTCTGCAGAAAAGCGAAATCGGAACCACTCATCTGATATGCTGATGCAGATTTTCCAACGGCTCCGATGATCGAACATCAGCATCAGGCTCATATGATTTTCGGGAATCTTATTTCGTGGTCAAAGAAACGTCAGCAGAAGGTCAGTTTGTCATCGATGTAAGCAGAGATTGCTGCCCTACGTTTATGGTCAACAAACTTTTTGAGTGAATTGAGTGTTGTTAGCACTCCTTTCACATTAATGGAGCACAACATCCAGTACCTGGAGGAGACGCGGACCCATTAGCGGATGAAACATCTGATCGTGAAGTATGCATTCATCAGGGAGATCGTGAGAAACGGTAAGTTTTATTTACGACACCAATCGACTGAGGATCAGTCAGCTGATACGTTCATGAAGACGATACCAAGTGCGAGGCATGCGAAGCTGTTCAGCATTCTCAATTTACGAATTGAGGAGAGGTATTGATACTTACAGTTTCACGTTGTTCAGATCCTGGATAAACAATTCCAGGACCAAAGATTCTGCCGATTGCAGCAGAATCAAAACAATGTTTGTATTGGTTTGCCACATGCTTTGGGCAATTCGCAATTGATGATTGCCGAACAATAGAATAATGATGGAGATGACAGTACAAAAGCTTACATCATCATCACGGTGAACCGATACAACTTATACCGTATTTGTTTATGACGAGTGTTGCACTAGTGTTGCACTGGTGCACCACTAGGTGCTGTCAAACAGTTTGTTTATTCGGACAGTGTTGCACTGGTTTTGACCTGGTGTTGCACTGTCATCGAGCGGTGTTGCCCTGAAAATTTTGTCAGTGTTGCGAGAGAGCGTGCGAGTGAGTGAGGTAGCAATACACTGGCGACGATTTTTGTTTGTTTTTATCAGGTACGGTGGAACACTGAACGAGGGGAGAAAACAAATACGGTATTAAACTCGAGTATATGTATATAAAAATATGCTTAGAGCGACAACTATGACAATTAAATGGAGATTTTCATCTCAACACACTTTTGAAATATTGCGGTGGCCCACGTTAACCCAAGGTCTACAACCCCATTCGCTTCTTCTGTACAAAAACATTTGGCATGCATTTTCACGTAAAAAAAAATTAAAATGTAAGGATTTCAAAAAAATTGGAATCTGGCTAAACATGATTTGATTTAAATTTTAAATGTGCGGTTAATGTAGTTGGCGGATAGTGAGAAAAATTTCAGAAACATGAAGCTGCAGAAGTTTATCCATCTTAAAATTAAACTTATATAGCAGAATCACTAGAACCTTTGAGCCATGATCGAATCCACTATTTCGTTTGATATTATGAACTTATTTCAATAAATACTACAATATCATTTTTAACTGCATTTAGCATTCATAGATATTAGTTTTATTTCAAATTCATGTATCAGGTTTTTTTATTTCATTCCTTTTACTACGGTTCTCAAAGCTGCGATGTTTTTTTCCCCAACGAGGGAAAACAAATTTCACCGTCTCTCTCTTTCTCAGTTTCATCGCATCTCTCGTACCGAACATTTCACACCGAACAGCCCGAAGGCTTCCAGCTGATCTGCTTCGTGGTTTCACCTAACACGGGTTCGGCTCATCCTTCGTTCGACAGAGACTATTTCCCATCGTCGCACGTGGAGTTGCTTCTTTGAACGACTGAGTGGGTACAACTGAGTTTTCCCCCATCATTCGCCACCCCCCTTTGGGCGCTTCGGGTTTCCCGTTTGTTGTTGTGGGTGGGTAGGAAGACCGAATCCGAAAATCCTGCTAATAGCGGCAATTCGTCCTTCCCCAGGACGATGCTGGCTCAAGGTACAATTTGTTTTAGTTTACTTCTGGCATCGGGTCGGTTCGGACAAGCTCATAAACTAGCCCCGGGAGCTGTCGGTTGCGCGCTGTCGGCTAATTGATCGTTGCTCGTGGGAATTTATCTTGATCAGATGGACCATTTGAAGGACCTCTTTTGGGTAGGTTGATCAGTGAAGTTATTGTTATTGTTTAAATATTTAATAAACCCGCTTAAAAATTATCTTCGAGAAAATATTTAGTGGTTTGTCTTAGTCAAACTTATTATTTTTTTTAAAATGTGGGAACCGTTAAAAAAGGATCAAACGCCCTTTCAAAACAGCAAAAATGTTCAGCTGGATCAAATGATGAAGTGAAGATATAGTTTGTAATTTTTCTCCGTTTGCTTTCAACCAACCGTTTCACTTAACTTTAAGTAATTCAAAACAACCGGGAAACGATGATGTCGTGTGCATTTTTTCCTCTGATTCTGAAGTAGACGAAATGATCCTGTGAAGCACAGTCTTACTGAAGTAGACGGAAATGCCGGCCGATTTTGATGACGTGCTGATGATGGGAGAATATTTTTCGGTGATGGAAATTCATCAACCGTGTCCGGCGAACAGCATCCTGATGTGATATGGTGATGGTGAGCAGTTCTTTTTAAAAAAGAATTTGATGCATCTCACACTTGGCAGCAAAGTTGTGGGCGGCAGAGTGTTATGAAAAGTGAAGTTCGTAGTGATGTGATGTTACGACTGTGTGACCAACGACCATTCGTGGCGCTCTGCTAGTTTATTAGAGTAAAAAAGTAGCAAAAAAACTGACGAATTCGTCAGAGAGCTACCATCATATCCTGATGACGATGTGTTGTTTTTATCTCTGTTTCTGTTGGGAAGTGCATCAGTTCAACTGAAGTTCAAAGGACGCGTTTATGGGCTGCTGCTGTCAAACTAACCAAAGTCCAAAGTGAGTGAGGATCAGGAGAATCAGGAAGGAGGACGGATGCTGAGAAGGGAGAACGCCTAGCTGGGTGCCTCTCGGTTGTTTGGCTGGTGGTTTGCGTGCTGTGGTTTGAGTAATTAAAATAAGTTGATGAGATGAACGAGATCTGTTGAGATTTGGGAAGGCAGCGATTTTGTAAGTGCATTTTTTTTAATTTGATTCAACTATCTCAGTGTCACAAGTTTGTTATATTATATATATTTTTAAGAAGTACATTACTATGAAAAAATTAGGAACATTCTGCAGAGGTTCATAGGTTTATAAAATTATTTGGAACAATTTTTAAATTTCTTCAACATAAAAAATCCGTCAAAAGTAAATAATTCACGGTGTGTTTTTTAAAAAAAATGGGTAAAAGAAAAATACAGTAGCTCTATTTTTTTTAGAAATGGGAAATTTAGCCTTTTCTGCATCATTTTCAGGCAAAATTAAAATATTTGGTCGATGCGTCCCCATACGTTTTGTTTTCTATGAAGATTTGTAGCCCATATTTAGAATTTGTATCTGTGAAATTATTTCAATACAATGGAATATTAACTTTTTTCATTGAAAATTTATTTTTTGAGTATTTATTCAAGTTTTTATCATTCTGAAAAAATAAAAAATGCCAATGCCTGGAAAAATAAGTGATTTGAATTTTCTGAAAAACTTATTTCTATATGAACATTTTATTTAAAATTTTTTTATTTGGAATATCCTTGTTATAATTGGTGTTATCCAAATGAAACACGAATTTGTACATATGTTAAGAATTGAAGTACTGGTAATATTTTCGAATTCATGATCAACAAAATGATGAAAAATGATTTTTTTTTTCAAGAGACACTTCAATTTCATCGACGGCTTTAGACCAGATTTATGCGTTTAAATTTTGGTGTTTTAATAGATTTCTATGTTTTGTTCAAACCAATAATTTCTCTAGTTTCAACCATAATCGGTATAAAACTGTAGAAGTTATGATTGTTTTACTGTAACATTAATGCTTCATTAAGGTTCAATTTAATAATAAAGAAGAACTTCAGTGCACAGTAGAATAACAAAAAAAAGTAAGGGATGAACAAAATATGATGAATTTTACGCGATGCAGACTTGCTTTGCAATTCACTTTTTCCAACAATACTTTTAATTTTTGTAAATTTTAGATCGACAAAAAGATTGAAATGCACTTTTTTGGAAAAAAAAATTCAAATTTATCACAGTTTTAGTCTTGATTTATCCATTAAATAAAATTATTTCCAAAAAAACTATAAAACTCTATTTAAAACAAAGAATTTAAGAGATTATTTAATCCGAAGAAGCTAAAACTATTTAACCATAACAGTAATGCAAGCTCTTGAATCAAATGGAAGAATCGTAAACACCAGGCTTATAATGAACATGGTATCGAAAGACAGTAACAAGCTAAATTCACGCAACATTGAACTGCTGTAGCGATTTGCATTGAGTCTGAAATACGAATGGAATTTTGAGACATTTAACTCAGGAGAAGTATAAAACTGATTTCTAATCATAAATTGAGGGCATGATGAGGGCATAATGGCCACCTTAAGGAAAACGCTTATTTAACCATAGAGAACAGCTGTAATATGTGAATTACATCATTGTTTCGTGTTTAGACACTCAAATAGTCTATTGCCTAATTGGACGAAACTTGAAAAAATAGATAAAAACGTTTAAAAATGCATTTTAAAATTTTTTGCCGAAAGCTGAAAACCAGTCACTGTAGGGGCATAATAAGAAACCCCCCGAGACAGTATGAGCACCATTAATGAAGACATAATGAGCGTTTTCTGCCAGGGATTCTAGCAGCTAATTCGACTCGATGAAGTCAAATCAATCATGAATGGTATGTGCAAAAAAAAAAAATCCCCTCGAACAGGAATCGAACTCGAGTCTACTGATTACCTTCCCGACACCTTACCAATAGGCCAAATCGACTGACAAAAGTCAAGTTGTAGCTCTATTATTCAGTTGACTTCATCGAGTTGAATTCGCTGCTAGATTCCCCGGCAGAAACGGCTCATTATGCCTTCATTGATAATGCTCTGTTCGCCTCTAGTGAACAAATTAAAGTAAAAACGCGTTTTAAAATTGATTAAAGTGAAAAATCTAAAATTTTATGGTGTTGAAAATTGAGAAACAATGTGTAGATCATGTTGCAGTGCGTACAGATGAAGATGATTTAAAGGTCAGAAAGGTTATTTGGTGGTGCTCAAAAATTATTAATTTTCGTCACTTGAGAACCCAGCTTGATATTATTTAATATTTCTGTAAAGATGAAAAGGATATTTCTTTTTTGGTGAAAAATTAATACTATAGGTAGTACGAAACAAGTCCTTATGAAAATTTGTTTAAGAAAATACGTACTTATGTAGAAAAAAGGAGTGCTCATTATGCCCTGGGTGCTCGTTATGCCCTTATCTCCCCTATACTTTTCAATATTCATAACATATTTTTTTTTTTCAATGCTTAAATTAAGGCAAACTATTCTACTCCAGATCCCGTCACGGAAAGCGTTATCATAAAAAAGTGATTTTTTTTCAAAATTTTTGATGATTTTATTGAGTTTCCAGTTCAATTTAAAAGTATTGAAAGTTAAAACTAAGATAATTTGCACCTCTTAAATTATAAAACACTTAAAATATATTTATTTTTTGAAGAGTTCAAATAGAAAATTTTGAAATAAATATTTTGTATGGGGGGTTACCGACAAAATATTTTAATTTTCGGTTAAAATGAACCGGAAAAAGCTCTATTTTCTGCCCATACAAAAATTAGCGTTACTGTATTTATTCCTCTTAGAGTCCTTTTACGAAACACACCGTGAATTATTTGCTTATAGGTCATCATTCCACAATTTGCTCATTCATCTGCAAATAAATATACGATCTGGATGTTTTTTCTTCATTCAATTCTGGCTCGGTGCCAAGACAAGCATACATCGAAGTGAATTTCTTGAATTATAATTATACATTGCTTTAGTGTTAAATACTTCTAAGAAAATAATATTACGTATATCAATTTTAAACACTTTCATTCCTCAAGTCACGGGCGTATAGTTTTTGTTCTCTGGGGGGCGTTGAAAGCTCCTAGGGGGGCGATGAGCGAAACTTTAAAATTTGGAGGGCGCTGGGTAGGCTCAGAGGGACAGTGAAGTTATATTGAAATTTATAATTTCATTATAATGAAAGAACGCCAAGTTAAAGTGATAATGAGTAAAGGTTAAGACATTGAATGGCAGAACTCAAAACCAAATTAAAGTAAGGTTCAAGATGATTGTAATTATAATTTCACCGAGCTTCTTGCTTTTAAATTGACAGATATTTTGTTTATGGTCCGTATATTGATCTGGTTTTTTTTTTAAAATTTATTTGAGTTTTACAAAAGGGCTGAATTCTGGACGGCAATGCTTGGAAATTTCCATGTGTTGCAATGCAAACTTAAAATATTTGCTTAGCGAATAATGTTTGCGAAAAAAAACTGTGAAACGCGTCACAGCTTTGATAGATTTAAGGAAAAGAGCTATCAAAGTTTTTTGTTTATCAATTAAATTGCTGATATTGAATTATTAGATTTTAAGTTAATTTTAAGACTCGTAAATTCTGCTTAAATTTGAACAGGATTCAAATTCAAATTTAAAATTTCAAAAATACAAGTTTGAAATTTTTGACTTTTTTTTACTCACCCGAAATTGTAGTAGTTAGTTTTTTCATTTTATGGTAAATTTTGCAGCAAAAGAATTTTGATAACCAGGATTTAAGATAGGCATTGCATTTTCAATTCAAACTGAATGATTTCAAGTTTGAAAATATGTTCGGGTTATTTATTATTTTATTAGGTTCATATTGGATCCAGGATCCTTTATGCATATTTTTGAGAAAGTTTCTGTAATGTTTCCATTTGCGGATTTTTCTAAATTCTATGATTTTTTAAATCATCATTCAGAATCCATCTGATTTTTTCATTAACTAATAATCTCTGAATAAATTGAGTAAAAATTTAATGAATTGAAATCTAATTTAATAATGAATTGAACAAACCCAGAAGCAAGTGAAGTACTTTGGGCGTTGAACTCTAAAATATAGCAAAAGGAGGAGGTGAGTGAAAAAAACACTTTGAAAACCAAGGATTTAGATTATTTGATTTAAGCATAGAATAAGTTTGAATATTTTAACAATGTCGTAAAGTTAAAAAAAAATGCTTAAATCAATTAAGTTCAATCAATCAAACTCTAGAGTAAGTTAAAAAGATTTTGATTATCGACAGTATTAAATCAAATTTTCAAAAGTAAAAGTATGCGAATAAAACTTTGAGACAAAAATCTGTTTCTTACTAACTTATATCAAATTTAAGATAAAAATTTGATATAAGGCTTGAGGTAAAATTTCATTTTTTAGCTGGAAAATTTAGAAAAGTTGTATTTTGTGATTACAAACAACTCTTGTTTTACAAAAAAAAAACATTTTTAAGGAAAGTATTTGATTCATCAAACAGCACATTTTAGACAACTTTTTGCATTTCATCATTTATAACCAAGTTTGGATAAATTTATTTAAAAAAAATGAAGCCAGCTTCTTTGTTACATTTATGACCACATATTTGTTTTTTTTGTTAGAACTATATGAAACTATTGTTGCATGTTTGCTAAGACTACGAAAAAGATAATTGTTGGTTAAATGGGTAATTTTCTCGTTTCCATTGGTTTTAGGCTTTTCTTAGCCAAAGTTAATGCCCCGCGCATATCGAAAAGCCGTCATAATTACGGAATCCTAGAAATACATGTTTTTAATCATTTAACGAAAATATGTAAATATTAATATTCGGTACAGTTTTATGACAATTTTAAGAAAGTCACAAGAGTATTAGTAATATATAATAATACACTTAAAAGAATATTGTTTTTTTTGCAATTTAATTTTGCTTCTTTATCAGCAAATATTTTGCATTAAAAATCAATTCAATGATTGAAATCCTTGATGATATAATAAAAAAATAATAATTTTTTTTCATTTAACAAAGTTTTAAAATAAATTTAATTTTTTATATCTCTTATTTTCAGCTGACTCACTTTGATCAAAAATTGACAATTTTTAAATTAAATTTCCAATATATATTTCAAGTCTGCAGTTTTTTACGATTTGGTTTCCTTATCTTGTTTGTACAACTTATTTTCAAGCTTAATCCTATTTTGAAATATTCATTCTGCTTCTAAGTTTTGCCGAAGTTTAATATTTTACTATAAAATCTGTTTCCGATTTCATCAATTTAATACGATTCCTGAAATAAAAAAAGATTTCTGAATCCTTATTACAGATCAGAATATCAAATATGAGCCAAAGAGTGAGTTTTATTTCATGAATTTATTATTCAGACAGAGTCTGATGTTTTGGGTTTCAATTTGAATACAATTCATCGACTTGTGCATCGCAATGAATATATGGGTTTCGTTTAATGAATCTGATTCTGAGTTTTCGATTCTGTATCGCTGAGTTTTCAATCGTACCAAGCTTAACGTTATGTTTGAATTCTGCATAACACTTAAGTTTATGAGCTTCGAATCTGAATATAAAACAAAATTTCATGATTTTTTTTTCATTTACGGAATATTTTATTTTAATATTGAAAATGGTTTTAAGATTCGAAAACCATGAATCAAATCTTGTTATTAAATGCAAACCAAATTTGAACAATGATGTCAAAACAGCTTTTAATTTCTGATTCCTATTGATGTTTTGAAATGGAAATCTTGAATCCTAAACTTAATGTAGATTTAAAATTTGAAAACAGTAATGCAATGAGATGATTCCAATTAAAAATGTAGTATTCTGAACTGAATTTCGATCAACAAGTGAGAGGAGCAGTTCAAACAATTACAAGCAATTAAAACTGTGAAAAATATTCAACAAAACTTGGAAATAATTTGTGACTACTGACTACTCACATGCGCATGAGACGATTCACACAGTCCTGATCTAGCGCAATAAGTTTTAATGTTTTTTATAGAAAGTTTCATGAAAAAAAACAAAATATTAATTTGAGAAAGTTCAAATTGCTACTGTAAATCCAAAACAATTCAAATTTGGGTTTGATATTTTTTTCGTTTTTTACAATTATTTATAGAAATGTGTGAGAAAATTACAAACCTAACTGGGGACACAAAAAATTTTCAAGATGTTGAACAAAAATAATTGTTAAACACTTAAATGTTATTTCAAAATTCTGTGATTGCTGAATTTAAAGCTGGTTTCACTAAAGAATGAAAACAAGCTCATTCTAGTTTTATGACTGAATAAATGTGTTAAATTTGATTTTTTTCAAAATTGAAGTTGGAATTTACCGTTTTCTAAAAGTTATCACCAAGGTTGCAAAAAGAAATCTGTGTTTTTGACAAGATTCAACAAGATTCTGTAATGTTTTAATACCTACGATTTTTACTGAAAAAAAATGTGTCAAATATCCATATTTTTACCTTAAATATGATAGATATCATAAAACAGTGTTAACTTTTTAGAAGCCTATTTTCCGTTATTCGAGTAAAAATTATGATCGAATATTTTTTGGAATAAATCTTTAAGCGTTTTTGTGCCAGACACTGGTAATTTGTTGAAGTTTTTGTCGCTCTTATAATGTTTTATTTATTTCTTTACTATTATTTTTGGCTTCACTCATTTTAAACATCTTTAACAAAAATGAATTTCTTAAATAATCTCGAGTCACTAAAATATTTTAACAATAATAATCAATTACTTTAAACATCAAATAATGTGAGGAAATAATCGTTTTTTCTTTATATTACACAAAATTTAAACAAATGACTTAGTTGTACTCATTTGAAGTGCTTTTAGGTCTATTTAGACTGAAAAAGACACTTTTCTTATCACATATAAATAGTTTTGTCCCACTCTCAATACGGAATGTAGATTAATTCTTTATTTCTTGGAAAGCAAAGTAGCGAAATTTTATGAGCATAGATAGAGAACACTTCATAGAATCTAAAATTTTCAAATAATTTATCGGCGGTATCCATGAAAGTTATGTCCTTTTAATATAAAAAAAAAGGAAGATCATCAGAAATGGATAGTTGCATAAAGATCTACTTTACATAAACTCGATAGGCTTATGTCAAATTCTTATTTTGATTGAGCTGTACAGCTCACTAGTAAGTCTGAAACATTCTTTGAATGTTTGTCAAATTGATATTTTATTTGGAACATCCATGGAATGTGTTTTTCCGTGTATTTAGGAAATTATTTTTTAATCTTCATAAAAGTTCTATCAACGGTTCAGAATACCATATTTATAAAACAATCTTTGACTGAATGAATGCCTGCTTTCCTTGAAAGTGTCAACAAGAACTACCGTAAACTGGGAGAGTTTTCATCAACTTGAAATTTTTGCAGATAATCATCATTAACTAAGTCTAAAATTAAAATATCTAAAAACTGTTTTCTATTCTTCAAGCCTTTAAATTGAGTTTGAAATATGCTAAATTTGGTTTGTAGTTGGATATTTTTTTATATTACTTAAAATGTAGTTTTAAAGTTTTAAAATATCTGTTTTTTTCTCGAAAACTAAAAAAAACACTTCTTTGTTAGATATAGTTTTTGTGTTATTTTTATGGTCATTCCATGATAATTTTTGGATATTTATAATAATGGACATTTTCTATGAAAAAGCCTATTTAGAACAAATGGCTTAAAGCCCTATCAAATGGCTAAGTTTTAATAAAAAAAAAGAAAGTAGGAACAATGGAACGTACTAGGGAATTGCATGAAGGTAAACTTTCTTTTGTTTTTGAGGCGAAAAAATATTGAGAAATTTTTATAATTTTTGCCCCTAAATGTATGCAGCAACATTGTCCATGTTTTAAGAATGTTTGTTTTTGAAAGAAAACGTTGGAAAATTCAATTGAGTCCAAAAAAAAATACTGTTATTGATGTTTTACGCCTTCTGTGCTAATTAGCATCAATCCATAATTTTGAAGATGTTGAGATACGTTAAAACCATAGTGATCTAATTTACCCCGAAACACGAAATCAGGTTTTGTAACAAACATTTAAAGTTATAGCCACTAATGTCGTTTGAATATTCAGCAATCAACGTTCATGCTGTTTACTCCTTACCTCAGTTAGTATTTTAAAATCTTTTATGTGTTACAAAAAAGCAACCCCTCTCGAAAAATTCGAAAATGAATTGAAAAAGTTATCAATGTTCCCCCAGTTTACGGTACTTTACATATAACCATTTTATCAGCATCCATCTCAGGTATTCAACACTGTTTCATAAGACTAAGACCATTTAGTTGAAACTTTTGAGGTTGTAGGATGTTGGGACGAATAACCCAGATAGCTGCTTGGCCAGATGAAAGTTTTCAACTCATGCTGAAAAATATCTCTTTTATGCACAACCATTTGCAGAGATTTTTTTTTTGAATATTTGGTGTCAATTAAACTCACACAAACTGTATGAGGAAAAATTCAGGACAGATTCTTAAAAAATTAAAATGGAATAATTTAAAATAAAGATAGTTTTCTAAGCTGAATATTTCGCCAAAGTCTGCAAATTCACCGAAACCGAAAACTTAAGTCGTAAATTTATCCCATCCAAGGAGGGAAACTTTGCAGCCCAAAACGGTTCAAAGCAAACTCTCACGTCCCGAAGCCAACTTCCAAGTAGTTGGTACCCAAAGTGGCAAGTTTGTCCAGACTGCTCATTAGCTGAAAACGTAACCACTTTTTATTCTGCGTTTTATCCATGCCCCGGCCAGCTCCAGCAAAACTTCATCTCGCAACTAAACTATTTCGGAAAATAGTCCCGTGAATTGGTCTCCCTTTTCTCAACGAACGGTAGCGAAACAAAGTTGGAATAGAGGAAAATGTAGAAATACAGCAACAGCTGCTCCCGGGTATTTTTTTTAATCTACAGCGATTATAAACTTTTCCACTCTGCACCTCTTTAAAGATCATCATGGGTTCGAATTATTTTTTTGGTATTTTTATAACAGAATCTATTTTTAAACAGATTGAGGCAAATATAGAACCAAGTTTAAAAATAACAACTCAACTGAACGTTAGTGTTTGTAGTCGGGCAAACACCTATGTGATTTTAAAGTTTCGTTCGGAGTATCCTTTTCGGATAGTTGATGCTGGACAAGTATGCCAACTGAGGATGAATAATTTTTGTACACTTTATGAGTGGAGTGGGAGAAAATTTACAGCACCTGTGAGAAAAGTGAATGTTAAGCGTGGGATGATAGGAAATATGGCGTTAAAGGACATATGACTGAGCAGTGATTAAAAATAGATTGGAACCTTTTACAGTTCGAGTTAAAACAAAAATCAATATTTCTTCTAAGAATGAAGTTTGATTTTCCCTACTTAAACATATAATAAATTTCCTAATTTGCACAGGACTGTGAATACAGAAATATGCAAAAAAAATGTTTTGAAAAATGTACCGTACAGTTGCCACAAAAAAAATACCACTGATTTTTATGTAAAATATTACCGCAAAAAAACTGAAGCTGAATGTACCGATTTAACTGATTTTGGGTGCAGCCCTCTACGTCATAAAATTTTTTTAATGCGGCCCGCACATCTAAACGAGTTTGACATGCCTGCTCTAAGGCATCCCCCAAAAATCTTCAAATTTGTATAGAAAAAAGGAAAATTTTCAAAAAAATTTTTTATTAATTTTAGAAACACTGCAGAACATCACAAACTTTATGTTGTAAAGATTACAACGTAAGAAACAACTTTGTAGGATATTTCGAGTCATTTTGCCGCACGTGGAAAAAGTTACAGAGATTTCAAGTAAGCTTTTACTTTTTCATATGAACTCAATGGATAGGTTTGGAGGGAGTTTTAGTGTCCTTTTTTTCCTATGATATCATTTCTCAAACAATGCAATGCATTAAAAAAGTATGTATTTTTTATAATACTGTTTGATTGTTCATTTTTAAGGTCGTTTACATTAATAGTGTTTCGTTTGAAAAAGACCATTTTGAAAAAACATTCTAAAGTCTTTGAAATGTAAGCTTTATTTGAATAAGGAATCCTTATGCAACAAAATATGAAGCTAACTTTCATTGATTTAATTTATTGAGTTTGCTCGAAAATCTGGTTAATTTGCTTTATTAGGTTCCCTGAATCGGAGGGAAACAGGTGTCAAATTCTTAGAGTTTTAGTTAAATTTATTTTTATCTTCCCCTGGTGCAAAACTAAGTTATTTTTCAAAAATCTTTTAAACACGTTTTCAATTGATTTAGAATTTAAAAAATTCACTCGAAAATATCATTTGGGCACGGATCTCCCTCTGATTTTAAGCGCCTTATTTGATTGGAACAATGAAACCCTTTATTTTCTTGTGAATAAACATAATCTATGTTCAAATCAAACCTATCAAACACTTAAGCACATCAATCAAATCATCAAAATCTAATAAATCAAATTCTCAAAAGATAAAGAAACACATAAACATTTTGTGGTTTTAATCTGATTCCCTCAAACTCGATGCAAATTAAAAATTATTGATCGAAATTTGGCGCTTGAAAAAAGCTGCAATATGAAAAATGTGATACAATACAATAAACAATATGGAAATCCCTGCACTTTATTTTAATTTGAACCAAAAAAAATTATTTAGAATCCGGTAGATGTTTTTTTTAAACCCAAGATATTTTATTAAACAAAACTTGTTATCTTCTAATATATAAAGATGAGTTGGACTATATATGTTTGTTTGTTTGTATGCACCTTATACAAATCCACACCGCTTAACCGATCAGCCTGAAATTTGGTACAGTTATGTCCTTAGACCATGGTAAGGTTTTAGTAATAGTTTTGAGTCCCTCCCTCCGGGGATAAAGGGACCCTCCCATACAACTTTCGTTTTTATTCCCACAAATCAAAAGTCATGGCACCCATTTTTCAAAACCGAATTTTCCTTTTGCGGGGTTGTTTTCACCATCAACATGGGCCGGGTATTAGAAACTTCTATCCAGAGTTGGAAAGCAAATCAAAGCTTGCTGAGCATATGATTTGAAAGGGAAAATTTTGGCGGGTGTTTTTTCCTTCTACTGCTGAAAGCACGTGGTACCAGTACGAGATATTTGGATGCAATAATGAGCGATTGAATTTGAGAATTGAAAAATATAACTAGCCTGTTAAGTACATATTGACTAGATTTGTAGTGGTTTGTAAAGCGCTCCCTACCGCCGTTGGGGGCTTTGAGAGTCTACAAGAATCTCCAGTGAACAGTAAATTGACTTTTTCAGCTGGATAACAATTTGGAATGAGTGGTGAAAAACTAATGAACCGGTTTTCTTAAATTCCAGCTTTTAAAAACCAACTATTATCATATTTTTAAAATTCCTCATAGAGAAAGAAAAAATTATAAGATTCAGAGTTATAAGTTGAAGGCTTCTATTTCAACGCATTGATAGCTGACGGGGAATATCAAACGGGGGATTCCAAAACTGATCAGATAATTGAATTCGAGATTTTTAGTTTAAAACAATTCAATTTTATTGGCTAATTTAAAACTTTTGAGTTATTTTTGGTCATCAATGAGTTCAATTCTACCATCCAATTTTAAAAAGACTTATTGTAGAACCGTTTTGTACTGCGAATTCGAACAAATGATATCTAAGAATTTTGACATTGATCACTCTTCACAATAATTAAAGGGATGATTGTGTCCAAAAATAGAAATGTTGAAATAAAGTTCAAATAAAACCATTTTCAACTCAGTATTCAGTACTCATAATACAGTGTGAAATTGAAAAGCGAAAAAACAAACATACAATTGAAAACATGAAAAGTGAGTCTTAAACATGGTTTAACGAGATTTAGAGGGTCTAAGAAAATAAAACTTGAATAAACCATTGTACATAGAACCATCTTTAAAAGCGGGATGATCTCCAAAAGAGATATTTATTAGATGGATGGGAAAGATTCAAAACATTTTTATTATTTGAAGATTAAAAATGTAGGCCCAATTCTATTCAAGTTTACTTAAAAAATGGCGGGTAAAAAAAAATGTTTTTCGAGATACGATGAATAAGCATTAAATGGAAATTATTTTGAATGTCTGGTAATCTAAATCTCATAACTATAACTTTTTCAAGAATATGAAAACGATGTACACAGGGAATAATTTCAATAAAAACTTTAAAAAGATTAACAAAACTTACATGGCCAAACATGGGTCAAATGTTTTATAATGATGAATATAAAGCTTAAAAAAATTTGAAATGTCAAACGACTCAATTTCATTTATATTTTATGTGAACCCGAGCAAAGCCGGGTAAATCAGCTAGTTCGAACTAAAATTTAACTTCATATTTATGATTTTCAGCTGAAATATGTCAAAAATTGACATCGATAATAAATAATGTGAAAAACAGATAAATTTGAAGAAATCGCTCGAAAGCTTGTAAAATTGCATACATATCATTGCACAAAACATAGAAATCAAGTATTTTTATTAAATTTAATACAAGAATTAAAAATTTCAAATATCTCCCTCCAATTTTTTTTGTGTTGTAATCTTTCGGATAATATATTTTTTATCGAAATTTTCATAAAGTATTCATGAAGTATTAAACATTATTTAATCCCCCCTTTGGGTTTTTTGGAAATTTCAAGGTGGGGGGAGGGGGTCGGTTTAACAAAAGAGGAAATTGATATTTGTTCCAGCCTAATTGTGAAACTTAATTCTGAATCTGAATTCAGAATCTGAATTTTTTGATTTGTTTCCGCATTTCAATACGACTTCAGATTAGGATTCCAAATATGAGCAAAAAATTTAAATTTATTTCAGAGTGTATTGTGTATTATTGTGTATTATTCAACACAAATCAAGAAAAAAAAATACTTGAAATTTGTTATACCATAACTCATCAGCAGTTTTTAAATCGTAATCAAGGCATTCAAGAAACCTTCCATGATTATTTTTATAAAACTTGCTAAATTTTTTTTTTGGACGCATACATATAAAAATTTACAGCAAATTGTTTTTTTTTTGGCAAATAAAGTGGACAAATCCGGTCATATTCCGAGTTTTTATTATTCAAATGGAATTCGGAAAATCGGGTCGGGCCGGACTTTTGTCAAATTTTGCATAAAATATCCGGGAAAATAAATAAATAATTAAAATAAAAATAGTGTCAGAAACCTGTGAAAAATTCCAAATACCATTATTCAAACAACCGACCCTGTTGAAGCGGATTGAACTTAACGATCCGACGTCAAGAGGGCTACCAGAAGTAAAATGGCTTGTCGGTGTAGCGTCCATACAACCGCTGAGTAGAAATGCTGGAATTTCGCACACGATCTACTAGCATTGTTTTGGCAAAAACCCGAAGCCAACTTCATAGGGGGATGCGATCGGGAAGCCTTCTTGCTAGCTGGGAAACTGAAACCCGGGCTCTTAATATTCGAGACACTGATTGGAAAAGTCGCTCAAAAGTCGAAAAATTCGTAGTCCGTAGTCGTTGGATCTACATATATAGAATCGGAAATCTGAAAATTGTTGAAGCTGGTAGTTTTCGACACGTTATTGTGAATTCAGTTCGGTTAACGGGATCTTTCGGGTAGCGGAAGTGCCTACTGGTTGTTGAACCTGGTCCTTGGAGGCCAATTGAAGGTCTGCGCTAAGACGCTGGGCGGAAGTGATTGGTAAGTTTATTTTACCCTTAAAATTTGTATGTTATTCTTCCGATATTTCCCTTGAGATTGCCTAGTTTCAACAAACGAGATCCGCGCAAATTTAAATTGTCCCCCCCTGGGGTAAGAGTCCGGGCTAACTGATTGATGACCGTTGGCACATCTACTCTTAGTGGATGGCGCTTAAGTGCCGACGCACAGTGGGGCAGACCTGACCAATCGATGGTCAAAACCTTATAACTTTTTTAAATGAAATCCTACTGGTTTGCAGTCTTCTGAAAAGTTGTTCATCTGATTGAAATCTTTAATTTGATGTAATTTTTTTTCATCTGGATGTTGTAAAATTTGATCTAGATAACTTTGTTTAGCAGATTTTCCTTATCAACTTGAAGGCTACTCAGTCGATCGGCGTGAAAATGATCATGTAAGGGGTTTTAGGACCGTTAATAAGTTAAATGATACTTTAAGATCCCTCCCCTCACAAGAATGGGGAGTCTCCATACAAATGTTACCTGAATATCTACAAAACTCTTGAATAAATAATGCAAATGGACCCAAATTTGTCAAGAAAGAAATGCATGTTATTTTAACGCTAGTTTGAGAACAATCTTTTTTCTGGAAGAAGAAAATTTCAAAGAAATGGTACCAAATTTCTACATTTCAAACAACTAACCAAGCAACCACAAAAGATATAACAACTGGTAGGAACCTGACAAGGAACAAACAAGCAAATTGAACCAAATTTAACCGAATTTGACCTCTGAGAATTTCGGGGTACCGTAAACTGGGGGAACTTTGATCACTTTTTTCATTCATTTTTGAATATTTTGAAAGAGGTTTCTTTTTCTTAATATCTCAAAGCTTTAAAACCGTTACTGAAGTGAGGAGTATTAAACATGATCATTGATTGCAGTAAATTCAATCGACATTGGTGGTTATAATTAAATGTTTGTTACAAAACCAGATTTCGAGTTTCGGGGTAACTTTGATCACTAAGGTTTTTACGTATCTCAACATCTTCAAATTTATTGTTTTGAAGTTATTCAGCACAGAAGTCTCAAAACATCGATAACAGTAAATTTATTGTACGGACGCAATTGAAGGATTCAATTTTTTTTTTCAAAAACAAAAATGCTCAAAAGATGGACAATGTTGTTGCGTACATTTAGGGGCAAAAATTATAAACATTTCCCAATATTTTTTGGCCTCAAAAACAAACAAAATTTTACCTTCATGCAACTCTCTAAGTCCTCGTACTGTTCTCATGTTCTTTTTTTTCTACAAACTAAACCATTTCATAGGGTTTTTAGCTATTTTTTTCATACGGGCTTGTTCATGGGAAATGACCGTTTTTTTTTAATATCCAGAAATTATCATCAAATGACCATAAAAATAACACTTTAACTGAAACTAAACAAAGAAAAAAAAAGTTGAACTTTCGCATAAAACAACCCATTTGCTCCTAAATGCTCAAATTTGATCAGGAGAGATGTTTGTTAGTGAGCCATCTAAAAACCAGATATTTTATGATTTTAATATTATATTTTGAGTATTGTTAAAAATATCCTAATAAAAACGAAATTAAGCTCATTTGTAACTCAATACACAGACTTTCAAACGTAGTCAACAGTTTTCAGATATTTCAACTTTATACATAGAAAATGATGATTATCTGCAAAAATTTCATGTTGATCAAAGTTACCCCGCTGATCAAAGTTCCCCCAGTTTACGGTACGACAAATCGTTTATTATGATGGCTTAAAACTCATTCCATCTATGAAACGAATGCTTCTATACAAATTAAATATGAGAAATATAAAAGGAATTTTGTTCTAAGTGTCATGTCAGTGTGATCAGTCGTAATATAACAAATAAGTTCAGATAATAAAGCCATAAATTCAAATTGGTACCTTATATAAGTGACAAATGGATCAAGTAGGCTGTTACTCAATATGACAGCAAAAAACATGGTTGCATTGTTTTTTTTAAATATCCAAACATTTAGTGTGTAAAAATTTATATATTTTTTTTTAATTAAACTTTAAAATCTCTACATTTTATAGAAAAATTTTTTGAATAAAAGTTAGTTTACAGATAGGTACTAAACATCTGACCGCAAAAGATTTGAGTAGGATATAGTATATAGTAGAAGTTCATATTCCAAAAAATCTTATCTGTTTGCTTGTAGATCAAACTAAGAAGAAAATAAATTTAGAAAAAAAAATAAATTTGAAAATTTCAAATTCGATTGAGTTCAAGTTTTTCTAGCAAAAACCATTATCAAAAGCAATTCCACAAGTACGAAAATTGTCCAAAAACATGTTTCACCAAAACGAGAATAACTTTAGAATAGGCAAAAAGTGGCAACTACTTTTTGTTTTGTTTGATAGCTGAGACTTCCATTTAAATGTTCGAGCAGAAATGAGAGTGGGGTAACATGGGGTAACATGTTTTCCAGATGTCCCAATATGATGAAAATTCGTAATTTTTTAACGTTATACGTTTATGCTCGTAAAAAAATAACGATTTTTTTTTCAATTCTTCAACCTCAAATAAATAAATTTTATTTTATTCTTAACACACCCATGTTAATTTTTTTTTATTTCTTCAAGAAACAAAATTCTAGTGGAGTATTGAAAATATTTTTTTGTTTTTGCGATAAAATCTAACAGCAGCAAACCCCAACTTCACCTACATAGATAATTATATGAAACAACGAATTTTAAGTTTTGTTTCACAGATTTGTGATCGGTGTAATGTCCAGTTTCTGAAAAGCATAAATTTATGATGAATTTTTGAAATTTACAAAAAGGGGTTTTGGCCTTTCATAGGTCCTGCCCCACTGTGCGACGGTATAGTTTGCGCCTTTTAACCTCGTAAGATAATTTCCTATTCGTAGCAAGAGCTATCTGTTGCACCGTTGAAAAGTTAGCAGCAAACTTTTGAAGTACCTCATTTTCGAAAATGTGCAATCGTGATGATCTCAAAAATAAATAAACCCTCATGTATAGTAGAATGGGCGGTATCTTTTTGTTGCTCGGTAATTACAATAAAATGTTACTTTTGATCTGGTTGATTTGAAATCTATCCAGCTTCTTTTATCTTCATTCTTTTAACTAAAGAAACCAACTGACATAGTACATAGTACAAAATAAAGTTAAAAAAATTTATTTTGCAATATTGAAAATATGTTACGAAACTCCAACATCGATTTTCTCAAACTCGTCAAATAGTACTACGACCTTTTCAAAATTGACATTTTATTTGTTTACTTTGCGCTTGCTTTGTGATAGTTCACTTTGGTGTTCTTGGAGACATCATTTGTAAAGTTGTATAAATCATCAAAATGTGTGCAGCAGTAAGGCTTTAATAGGCCTTAGGCAATTCAACGACTTTGTAACTTTTCCGAAATATTCTTACTAAAGTCACTGTGGAATTCTTTCTTTTTAAACATTTGTGAATGTTTTACTTTTATGATAAATTTTATTCGAAATAAAAAAAATTAAAACAAAGAGAAAAAACTTGCACATACTTTTGTTTAATTTTGGATTTCTCATATATCTTCATAGAAAATGTATGGAAAATATAAACAAAAAGGTCTACAACTTTTTTCACTTCATTTAAAACTATGTACTTGTTTTTAATTTGAAGTTGTTCTTAAGCTAACAATCTTCACTTGGACTAAGGTTTAATATTTTTATAGCGTAGACAGAACTAATTAAAATTTTTTATCGAAATTTTTTAACTTAAAAAAATCTATTTGAAGGCGTTTGAGGGTCGGCTAAGAGTGGTTCAAAAAAATAAAAAATAGTAAAAAAAATAAACCTCCGTATAATTAAAGCATCGGATTACGATGACATGACATGACGACGCACGCAATGTAAAAAAAAAAACAAATATATTACGGTGGTAGCAGAATGGGTACATTGGCCCAAAACTGACCTAAAAATTCATAAAACGTCAAGATCTGGTTGTAGCCAAAAATTATTTGACCAAAACCAAAAATCTACTTTCTGGGACTTAGCTGTGTATCAAGAAACCTGCGATCTAATACGGGATATTTGAGAATTGCTTAATAACAATCTAAAATCAATACATTAGACATGTAAGGAATAGTGAGTAGACTTAACCCCTTCTCAAATCAAAATATTTTTCAAATTTAGTAAAACTTTTAGTAAAACAATTTTTTATCTACTGTTAGCTCACACAATTTGAACAAGTTGGTATTTTGAGTCATTGAGCTATAATAGAAAATCTACAGAGCGGAAAAAATCAATTTTAATGAGGATTTCTCCATTCTTTTGAAGTATAGACCCCGTTCGTTTTTGGCAATCTCGATTATGGCAACATTCGATTTTGGAATCAGCCGATTTTGGCACATGTGCCTTGTTTTTAGAAAGAACATTACCTTATAGTTTTCGCTATGAAAGGGCCAATATATTTAAGACCAGCACCATAAATATGTTTTTATAAAGTTTGAGTACTTGACATATGACAAAAAGATGAAAATTCATAAAATTGAAAAACAAATACAAGCAAAAAATTAAAAATGCTGTCAAAAACAAAAAATTATGAAGAATGTGAAAAAAAAGCAAATATAACAAAAAAATCAAACCTTATAAACAACACAAGAAAAGTGCTTCATGCACCAAAAACATGTTAACAAAAACTAATAATGGCCAAAAATTGTCAAAATATTAAATAAATGTTGTAATTTGTGTATCTATGATTGCTTATCGTTTTTTTGTAGTAATAAGTGGAAAAAAGTCGAGAAAACCCCGTTCAATTTTGGCAACATTCGATTTTGGCTACACAAAATATACAGACGTGTTGTCAAAATCAAACGGGGTCTGTTCTTCAAATTCTGTGAACATTGAATAGACAAATTTTCAAGAGGTTGTGTGATGTGGTTTGTGGATTTCAGGGGTTTAACCTTCCTTCTCACCCCACCCCAAGAATATTTTCTGAACGTAAATATATTTATGAATTTATCTTTGTAACGGGAAATTATTTGATCCCAACAGGTATTAAAAACTAACTGTTAACAAAAATGTCAGAAAATTGGCTCGCCGCTGGTGGAATTTAGTACTACATCATATCCTACATCGCTCTTAGACTAAAAAACTTCATTTTATGACAGCCAACACTATATGCGTCCACAAATTTGAATTAATTTGAAATTGTAAATTTTGAATTTCAATTCCGCAAACCCTTTGGATTGAAATTTAAGTCTTGGCACTCAAAAAAACTATCTCCTCTTTGGAATGGGGTTTCTTTCAGAAATGTAACAACTTAACAATTTCAGAATTTGAAACCAATCATTTTAACATCAAATTACATTCATCAAATACTAATTTAAAACATCAACAAACTGGTAGCCAGATGCCAGACGTTTACCACTCAAGATAGTCAACAGAATAAGCAAAAAAAATGTTAAACCTACTATCCATTAGTTTACTAATTTATTACTTATCACTTTGATTATTAAGAAATCGTTTATGTCATCACAAATTTTATGATGATATCAATTTTTGATTAAATTTTAAATTCAAAACACGATTATTAGTAGGGGAGAGTGGGGTATCGTGGGCCACTTTTAATATTTCAGATATGTGTTTAGATAAAAATCTCAAAACAACTGTCATCGTCGTCGCTTTGCGTGAGCATATATTCCTATATATTGTTGACTAAAATACGCATCATATGCTTCTTTTATTTATCAAGCTAAAGAAAGCTAGAAAAATTTACATACATAATTAAAAACACATCCGCTAATTTCATCGATGGGGAACCTGAAGTGCATAACAAAAATATGCTCATACGCTTATGATCTTAGTTTTGTCATGATCTTTCACATGGAAAAGGAACTTTTGATGAAACATCAATAAGTCAAACAAACGCAATCAATTTGCAAATCATAGCTTGTGGGAAATCGTAGGCCGCACCTCTTGAATCACCCATATTTTTATGTTTTTTTACACATTGAGAACTTAAAATACGTTTTAACAATCTGTAAAGTTTTCTTATGCCAGATCAAGAGTTATGAAAAATATTTTGTCCATCCCATATGAGAAATTTTGCCAATACATTCGCGAGCCAGGTTTTGAAATCTATGCGATCATACACAGCTCTCTTTTTTATTTCAGCATCTGAAATTGCTTTAAAATAACGAAATGAATTTGGAAATCACAGTTTTGAGTAAACTCATAAACTTTGCATGTTATTTGGTCAATTTGGATAAGGTGGCCCACGATTCCCCACCATTTTTCAAAATCCAAAAAAAATTGCTTTTTTCTAACAGTCAGAATTTGGGGAAAATAACTTATTAAAAATTTTAAAAAACTACCTTATGATACCTTGAAAATGTAGAAAACCAAACCATTTTTTATTTTCATTTTATCCTTTATAAAAAAGAAGTTATGGATCAACGAAAAAAAGGGGCCCATGATTCCCCACTCTCCCATACTTTTCTATCAGCTTTTGTTTTTCAAATAACTTTTGAGAATCGGTAACAATAATTTTAAAAAATTTCCGCATTTTTGTGATAAAACTCTTTAACGTAACAAAAATTAAAAAAAAAAGGAATTTAACAATGATAATTTTTTTAGAAACCCTCTAGAAACATTGACTACTTCGAAAAAGAAAAGGAGTATTCTTTTTGTTTTCTGAAGTAATTTTGTAAACCAAAATTAATCTAAGATAATATAAAAACAGAAGTCAAATCGATTTTCAGTCTTCACCAAATTTTTTAAATACCATAAAACAAAAGAAATTCAGTTATTTCAGAAATCTTTGAAAAGTGTAAAATTTAGCTTTTTCTCTTGAGTTTGACAAAATATTATTATTTGATTGAATGAAAAAAAAAAATCATTATCAGATTTTGTCTTTCGTGTTTTTTTATTGATTTATCAGCTATCAATGTTTGATTTCATTGAGATTTGAATAATTTTTAAACAAAAAAATATAAATCACTAGAATTAACTATATTAAAAAATCAAAATCTGACAAAAGCTTCGAGTTTCGGTAACTAATATTTTTTAAATCACAATCTGATATATTTTGAGTCACAAACATTAAAACAAAGACACATGGAATGCTGTTAAATTTTATAACTACAATTTTAAAATGGTAAGACTTCTGATTGAAAAAAAATTCTTATAAAAACTTTTTTTTTAAACTAATTTTCCAATTCAAAAGTTGCATTAATATTATTTTTTTAATTTTTCAGATACATTTTTCTTTGTTTTTCAATTCTGAATTTTTGTGTTCTGAAAGCATATTTTTCTGACAAACCATTCAAATTAATTTTAAAATCAGAAAAACATTCTTTGTATCATTTGTCCTTGACTCATTATTGAAATTGACAGCGGCAGCATATTCAGATCTTAATTTTTTCTTCCATTTTTATTATTTGAGTGATTTTATCGATATTGAATTCAAACTAATCTATGAAAAGTTTGAAAAGATGTTCAAAGTAGCGCCCCTAAACCAAGCATCAATGCACAATTTTGACTTAATTAATATTTTCAGCATTTAAAACAAGTGCTTAGAACTTTCTTTTTGTTTTTATCAGCTTCTTAATGACTGTTCAAGAAATCAATTCCCAACTTAGACTTCGTCAGTGCATATAAGTTTTGAATGCAGAAGAGAACATGTTTCATTATAAATATGTAAAGTCAATAATGTGAACTGCACAGACATTATCTTTTATTTTTACAACTGGAAAAATCAAATAAAAAAATAATCCAAGTCAGAGATTCGAGCACTGGCACTCTTGAAACAAAGTATAGTATATGCATCGTTTTGTCAAATTTAAATAAATTAGCTACTAAGTATGTGTTACAAATAAATTCTTTTTAATTAAAAAATTGATATTTTTTTCTAATCCATTTGAATTTCAAATCGGGAATATATGATTTTCTTTTCTCAAATTCATGTTATTTATTTTACATGATCTGAAATTTATTTTGTAATTTGAATTAAATTTGGTTTCAAATCTGGCTTCATTCTAAATGATATCTATTTCTGCACTGATGTTTAATGTTCAATTTAAATTCTAGTTTTATTGAAATTTTAACACGAATTTGTTTTCTAGTATTTCGAAAATTTTGATTTCAGATTTGTAAACTACCTATTATCTTTTTAAACAATCTATTGAGAACCTCCGGAAAAAAAGATTTTTTTTTTGAATATTTGATTCTGATTCATTTTAAATCGGTACAGTAAAATTTATTATTTATTCAAGTCCGTGGCATGGTCATAAGTAGCAAAATAGTTTTAGAGACTACATTTCTCATTTATTGTGCATTTTTGGTATTGTTATTATTTCTAGCTAAATTCCAAGCAACCAAAAGTCACATATTTACTTGAATGAAGGCATTAAAAGTTACATATTGGCTGACAAAGAGAATAAACTGCCCAATTCCTTTTAGTGAACTTTATGTACTCATTAATGAACTTGAAAGTTGCAAAAGTGATTAATATGTACGTTGTATGTGACTTGTTTTGCTCAATTCCCATTAGTGAACTTTATGTACTCATTAACGAACTTGAAAGTTGCAAAAATTATCTATACGTACGTTATACGGGACTTAAGTCACTTAAAGGGCACAAAAGTGCTCAATACGGGATTTGATGTCACAAAAAGTGCATTGATGTGCTTTCAAAATCAAATCACCTCTTCGAGTTTTAGTTTCAGTTAGAACAACATCTAGGCGTGGTCCCGTGGTAGCGTGTTCGATTCTCACCACGAAGGTCGGGGTTCGATCCCCAAGCCGGGCAAGTTTTTTTTTCAATAAGTAATTTTGTACTTGAGTGACCATTCTGATGTGATATATGAAGGAAATGTAGAAAAGAAGCAATTGAGCAATTCGTCGAGTTTGAAATCCGCAGCGTGGCATCATGGTGGCACTAGTACAGAACACAGTAAATAATCAACAGAAGGTGATATGAACCGAACCCAACGGTTCAGTTGAGGTGGATAGAGATTTTTTTGCTCATTTTGCGATTTTTTTGAAGCTGAATTAAGAGGCCGCTGAAAGCTGGATAGAAGATCACTAATACTTGTTTTGGAACTTGAAAGTATCAATAAGAACTTAAATTTTGAGCTGCATAGAACGTACTTCATATCAATGATGGGGCTGAGTATGCGTTTTTGTACCTGTTTTATGGGACTTTTGGTTGCTTGGGAAGCCACCCTCATCCTCTCTAGGCGGGTCTTTCGTACGGGCCTATACGAGAACCATGTAAAAAGCTAAAATTTGGCGTTTCTCCGCAAGCCAACTAATAACACGCGTAGGATAAGTTTCTCATTTCAGAGTTGTTAATCATTTGAACAGTTAATGTGGACAGACTTTTTAATTGAAATAAAAAAGGGATTGGTTGTGTCCGTGTGTCCGTCATCCAAGATGGCGGCTTCCACTGAACCTCAAATCGCAGTAAATGATTCGAAATCGCATGAAACTCCCAAAATATGGGTAGGTATTGGGTGAAACGGTTAAACGAGTAGATGTGAAATTTCGCTATCTGATGCCATCTTGAAATTCAAGATGTTAGCTTTCGCTTAACTTCAAAATGATTTAAATTACTGAAATTAGTATGAAACACTGAAAAAATGAGTATGAGGTGAAATGGATAAACTAGAAACATTCGGATTTTGCAATCTGACGCTATTTTGCAATGAAAGCTCCACAATATTGCTATTGGGTGAAATGGCTAAACAAGAAGAAACCAAATTTCGTTTTCTGGCGCCATCTTGAAATCATAGACGGCTGCTTTCGCTTAACTTTAAAATGCTGTTAATCACTGAATCACTCGCATGAAATCCCCACAATATTAGTATTGGGTGAAAGGGATAAATTTAAAGAAATCGAAATTCTTTTTCTGACGCCATCATGGATTCCAAGAAGGCGACTCTCGATAAACTCTAAAATGCTGTAAACGACTAAAAATCACATAAAATCCCCATAATATGGATATTGGGTGACTTCCGCTTGTCTTTAAAATGCTGAAAATGGTCGAAAATCTCATTATAATTTCAAGCGATTTTCAGTGATTGACAGCATTTTCATTTTTGATTCACAACACATTTTGTTAATCTTTTATCTAAGTCATTAATGCTTCTTTGATAAATTAAATTCCAATAGCTTACAATAAGCGATTCATAAATCCATAACCTCCAACAACACAAAACGCATAAGACTGTTCACTCGTCTTCTCACTTTTGTCTCCGAGCGAAGGAAGGAGGACAATCGGAGCAATTTTCCTTTTCTCTCGGTTATTTTTTTCTTCTTTTATTGCCGGCATACGCACCCCGGTTGCCCGATTTCCGGTACTCGTCATCATCGTCGTCGTCGCCGTCGTCATCATCACAATCATCGTCGTCGTTGTCGAGGTTGTTTCACAGTTGGGCGGCAGGTCGGTTGTCGGACCCGAATCGACGACGAGGAGGAGGTTGGTACCGATTCGGTTTCTCCATTTCCATTCTCTTGCCTTCGCTTCGCTTGGTTGGGACTGGATGGATGGTGGGTTTCGTTGGTTTGGGTTTTGCTTATCGACGCCCACTTTTCCGGGTGGCGTGGCCCAGTCCTACAAAAGAGACGCCCCATGGCTCCCGTCGTACGGATTGAGGGGATGGGTTTACTCTGTGAGTTCAACTGGCCCAAGTGGGGAACCTGGTTTTTCTATTCTGTGAACTAGTTATTAAGTGAATTTAAAAAAAAACTTTAACGGTTACTAAAGAACTAATTAGTAACGAAAAAAACTTTAATTTTATGCAAAAACGATTTAAAAAAAAAACAATTAAACTACGTTTTTGGAATTCCTTTAACAAGCTTTTTTAATCACAGTAGAATTAATCCAGACACGAATGACACAAGGATGGTAAAATGTCGTAAAAACAGTAGAATTAAGTATTTAGGTAGTAAAGACCAAGGATTATCAAAACAACAAGAATGATTTCGTTTCCATCAATCATCTTTTTCATTCTTACTCTTTGGCTCCGAAAACTTCAAAGCTCAAAAACCTATCTCACACTTTTCGGGATTAGTATTCCGATAGACGTTCAAAGCTGATGGGTTTTTCATAGACACATCGAAAGTGACAATTCCAAGCTGCAGCAGCGCCTTTGACTGTCCTTGTCGGATGCATCGGGTGGCTGCCATCAAAGACTGACAGAAGGCAGCCACCTCACAGATTGTCTGTGACGTTCGTTGAAGGAAATTGGAACCATTTATTAAAATTGCAAATCTAACCACGAAAACGAACTGGTCCTAGCTAGGATGGAATGTGAAACTCGTTCCTTCAATCACTGAAAAACATTTTCGCCAAGTGGTTTGGTTATGAATCTTTTTCGAATGGGAGCAAAACAAATTGAAGTAGGATAATCCGGTCGTTTTTTATGGAAATTTTCATTTTTCTGATTTGAATTTTGGTAGATTGCATGTTGATATTGTCAAAACTTTTTCATAAGCCTTTTGAATAATCACGGTTTTTATCAAATTTGTTTTGTGAATCTTCTGATACATGATGCAGCTTTAATAAAAAAAATCAATACATTCGGGATGAGTTAACAAATAATTTAAATCCTGTGAAAGAGAAATAAAAAGATTTCAAATTGAATTTTCAATACATTGCATTGATTAGTCTACTCGATTTTTTTAACAAATAAAGTCAATTTTTCATTACTTATGCCCATACAAACTGTGGTCTATAGCCCATTTCAAATTCTAGAATCACCAAATTTCGCAAAATTATACTGATTTAGCTTTTCTTCTGCAACTACTGGGTAGTTTTAAAATCAGAGGATAAAAACCGCAAAGATCATGATCGCATATTAATACAAAGATAATGTCGATCAAGAAAAATTCAGCCGGATCTTCCACAATTTATGGATGTCATCGACACTAAACATTTAAATTGATATAAAATTAATGGAGTTTAAATATTTCCTGTTCAAAACAAAAAAAAAATTGTCTCTAGTTAACGATGAAAGTTCTGGGAAATGATTCAAAGAAAAAAAAACAGAGATTATGTTCAATTTCCATCATCATTTCTAAAAAAATAAATGAATAAAGCTTAGTTCTTTTAGAAATGGGACAGTTAGGAATGCGTGTATCTAAGAAACCTTTCGTTTGATCTAAATACTTTCTATGAAGGAAATAAAGGTAATCTTATGATAATTCATGAAAAAATTTGAAAAATAATATTTATCGTTTTTTTGTAAGAAGAAATTCTACTTTATTCTTGGTACCACCCATCGGCCGGCGCACACTTTTTTCAGACATGATATTGATCAGTTTTTCAAACTTATACTTCGTCTAATCTGTATTTTAGGTGGCTATATCCTTTTCCTTCAATTTCTGCTACTTTAAGGTCCAATACTTCTCTTTTAAAAGAAACTGAGAGCAATTAAGTAGAAACAGCTGATTCGAAATTAGCAAATTTGATTATTCTTGAGCCACTTTTCGAGCGTTTTTAATGGAATTTCTGCTGACAAAATCTGACAATAACGAAGTAAAACCATCATGAGAGTATAATTAAAGTATAATTGTTTAGTATAGATCATAGGTTGCGAAGGTACATACAAGAATACTCTTTTTTGGCTTTCAAAAACAGCAAAAATCAAATTTTTCGTTTTGAAAATTGTTGTTTTTTTCCACAGGAGCAGAATTTTGGCAAATCATTATATTTTATAAAAAAAATAACGTGGAAATATATACTTTAATATTACCGGGACCTTGCCACGAACAGACATGGTATAGGATTCAAACGCTGGAGTTTATTTAAAATAGGGTATTTCATAAGATTTGTTGTTCATCAGAAATCATCTGTCCCATAGCCTCGGTACTGGCTATACATCTTACGAGCTCTGAAACTATCAAAATATGGTTGTTCAAGGTAAGTTTTGAAGCACTCATTACTAGACAACACTTTCAGCTAATCGGAGAAAAAATTGTTGGACATTTCAGCGATCTACACTTAGTTTTTCGCTTGCTCAAAAATAAAAATTCTGGTATGAGACATGACTTCCTTGATGATCCTTAACCGTAGTTGCCGATCATGTGCTTCACTCCAATGCATGATTTAAACTTTGGAGACATTTTTGACAGTGTTTGCATACTTATCCACCACTCTTACACAGTTATTCTTTGAATAATCAACGGTTTTGTCAGCTATCAATTTGATTATGTAGGATTTTGAGGGAAAATGTGCAAAATATTTTTTTCTCTTTCTCATGCATGGTTAATATCTCAAAAACGCGAAAACTTTAAATTTTGAAAAAAATAGGTACGGTAGTACTTTTTACAGGCAACAAAATGCTGTCAAAATTTTGAATGTCCAATTACTAGTTAACGAGTTATTAGCGAAAGAAAGTGTCCCATTTCTAAAAGAACTAAGCTTTAGGGATTTTAAACATGTAATGAATGAAGCAATCCTTTCATGACTCTAGAAATAAAGATTAAATCAAATGAAAGTTGTCTTTTAATTAATGTTTTTTTTCTTCAAAACTCACACCTTTGCGTTTTATAGGTCGGTTTATGGATTTTCTTTTATAACAATTTCGTTAGCTTTCCCGTTTATTTGATCAACGCGCCGGTTATAAGCATCTACCTTTCTGATACCTGATGTAAAGGAGAAGCTTTCAAACGGCTTGCTTTACTGTCTGCGCCAAATTTGGCACATTCATTCAAATTAGAACTTTCATGCGTCCCTGAAATTTTTACTCGTTACAGTCCTTGGAGTGTCAATTTCACACTCCTGACAAAAACCAAAATATCTTGTTTCCCAAATAATTTTTTTCAAAATTAGTAGTTTTAGAAACCTCTTAATGTAACTCAGATATGTTTCTCAGACAATATTCATCAAAATAATTCAATATCTGAGAAATTGTCAATTGACAAAAAGTTCTTAAACCAACTGCCTTTAAATATTCTTCAAAAATTCTGTGTTTCGAATTTTGACTTCTGACAACTTTTAAATCCTCTTCTCATAACTTATCTGGTGTAACTTAAGCAATGTTGACGGTTCAATGGTTAAAAAGTACAGTTGTACATCACTTTTTTACATTTTTTTTTTAAGTTAATCCTTATGCGCAACGTAAAGCTCCTAACGGCAGGTTTCTTAAACTCTAAGTGATTTTTTTTAAATCGTTTCGAAGCTTCAGTCTTTTTTTCCAAAGCTTGTTTTTCAGATTTTTTGGTCTTCGCATAACGGAAAACTGAAGCGTTGTTGCTAAATAACTGAGTTACATTAAGAGGTTTCTAGAACTAAAAATTTTATAAAAATTGGATGAGAAACAAGAGAGAAAATTAGCGGTTTTAAACGAGGATTGTCAAATTGACGTTCAAGGTTTGGTTATGGAGTTTATTTACTGGGCTTCAGGGTGCGTCCATAAAAATGTAATGGTGCAAAATTCAAGATTCATTGAGGGTCCCCGAAGAATTAAATTTATTTGGATGCACCCGAATAAAGTTACAAGCCACCAAACTTCCAATAGTGTCATACTGACACTCAAAAGTGGATTAGGGTTAAAGATCTTGTACGAATTTAGACCATGTTTTGAAATGAAGAGCAATTTTGTTTTTTTTTAGAAAAAGAAAAATGTATTTATTGACGAAATTGTCTATATTTGCTGGGTTTGTTTTTCATCTCTATGGCCCATTAAACACCTTCCTACGCGTATTTTTGTTCAGCATTCAAAGCTGATCGTTAAACCATGAAAAATTTGCATTTACTTCATAAACATTTATCACCGAGAGATGAACTATAATGATGCAAAAATTTAGGAGAAAAAAATAACAATATTTTTTTATAGTTTTCAGCTACGAAACCAAATGAAATTTTACCACCATGCAATTTCTTTTGGAAACAGTGAAATTCCTTTTTTTTCTTTTAATTTTTCAAATTTCACCGTTTGGTATAGGTCAATTTTCCAGGCTTACTTTTGGAAACGGTCATTTTTTTTTAATAGAAAAAATTCGCAAATTGATCATCCCTTCAAGTAAAACTGAAGCTTTTGTGAAGAATGGGGATACTTGATCCCATTTTCTCAGAGCGTTAAAAATTGTGATTTTTTTTCTAGTTATTGGATATTTGATCTTTTTCTCAAGGATATTTTATCCTGCATTCAGGGACGTTTCAAATATGTCAAAAATCAAGCGAGTCGAAAGATGATAGGTAGATTGAAAATTGTTCGGCCAACTTACTTATTATTCCTAAGTTCGATAACAAACGAATAAACAAACAAACAAACAATCCTATTTTTGTAGCATACTTTCAGGGAAAATTTCATATATATTTTTTGACAAAATCGATCTTTTAAGTCTTTTCAACCAGGCAATCATTAACTCAACAATAGTTATTGGATAAATAAGTTATAATATGCCAAACTGTGATCACGATTCATTTAGTAAAAAAAAACATGTTTTTTTTTAACTCGAGGGATCATTTGAACCCATAGGTAACATTTTAGAAAACTTGTTCTAAAAAAATTTAAGAGTCATTCAAGTCCATATCTTTCCTCAACGATTAAAACGAAAAAATATCTAGTATTTTAATACTGTAGCCTAGAATATCAAGTTGTTATACAGGCATTTTTCTGATAAATAAATCAAATTTTATGGACTAATTGTTGACAAATTTCGAAAAAAAAGGTTAACCTCAGAAAAAAAAATAGAGGTTGTAGTTTAGCTACGAACGCAATGTAAACGTGAAATTACCACAAAGTACTGATTGAATATGAAATAAAGTTAGGTTCTATTGATAAAGATCAACCTATGGTCTTGGATCGAAAATTTTCACATGTGAACGTGACAAAACGAAAATATCTGATTATGTGACATAATCCAACCATATACCATAATATAACCATATAACATAATTCAACTACGCAACATAATCGGACCACGTGGCAAAATCAGACCATGCAACATAATTTTTGATGTCACTAATGCTACAACGCATGGAAACGAATATTGCAATAATGTTTGGTTTTGTTCGCACCAACTTTAGCATTTTTTCAATTGAATACATAGCATTGCATACATTACCCCTAAACATACTATAAAAAATTCTACTAGCAAAAATGTTGAAAAAAAAAAATGAATAGATGCAATTTCAATGTTAACAAACGTCTCATTTTGATTTGCATTTTGTTGCATTTTAACTAAACTATAAACATATTTATTTAAAAGAATGGCGATTGTCCGAAAAATATTTTTACAACAACAGTGTTGGTAAAGGAAAGAAAACCAACATGAAGTTTGTAGCTGATATCGTTAAGCCAATCCGTCATACTGCGTTACAAGGTTGCCGAAATCACAAAAAATCCTTAATTGCACAGAATCTAGAGCAAAATTTCATCACATATTTTATGTCGCAGAACACAACATTTTGGAAATATTCACAGATTTTTAAAATTTGTTTGTTTTTTCCAACATTATCATTTTTATGATTTTTTTCCGGTAACCTTGTTGAGTCAGAGTGTTTTGAGGCATTGAAAAATGTTTAAATTGGTGCATCTACTGTTCGATTTTTTTTTATTTTCTGTAAGAATCAAATCCATTCAAGATTTGGCTCCCATTTTATTTATGCGAGTAGCACAATTGGGCAGAAGTTAGCTATATAAGTAATTTTTTGTTGAAATCTCCTTTAGTTTTCGAGAAAACGATTTTATTATAACTGTTGTATAAAATACCGAACCTCAAAACCTGCGGGTTAAATGCGACTATTTTTGTTTTGGGCAAAATTTCTGTTTTTCTGGCAATATTCACGAATAATTTTACTGAAAATGCTAGAAACTTGTAACTTTTACACGACAAAGCTAATGTTTTATAAAAAACTATGTCTGTTGGGGTTGCCATATTATGGAGGCAGTTCATTTTAAGAAAAACTTTATCAAAACTATTTTGAAATCTTCCATTCTCTCTAAATTTGTTAATTAGAGCTTAGATTCGAAGTTTAATTGCTAAAAATCATATATTTATTCTTTTTAACCTGTTATTTTAAGATAGTGGCATTTTACCAACATGATAGGGACATATAAAAATGCTCTCTTATTCCACTGTCTAATCATTACTAAACCTTCAAAAATGCTTTAATTTGATTTAACTTTTCAGTTCATTTGAATAAGAGCCAAAAACCAAGTATTTGTTTTGAGCTCCTTTAAGTATCATTTTTAAAAGTCATAATATTACATCAAAAGGTATCTTTTAAGGTATGAATTTAAAAAAAAAAATGAGTTGGTTAATTCATAAAAATCTTTCTTGCCTTATGTTCAAAGCGTATCAACCTCAAAATGCATTGATTAGATATGCTGTCCAGTCAGCCATTTCTTCAAACAATCGTAAATCGGCGCGTTTAATCCGATAGGCTATTTAGGAAACCATTTACCTTCTGCTAAATTTTGGTTTCACTGAATAAATTTTAAAACCTCGTTAAGCTAGCCTTGTTCAAGAAATTTTGAAAGCTTAACGATGCCATATTCTGGGATTATTCCATACTTAAAAGTGGCATCATTGTGCTCTCAAAATTTATTTTGAAACGGAGGTCGTTAACTTATCAGGGTCTGGATCATCATTTAAGTGAAACCTGCACTTGCCATGAATTAAGCATCCGTATGTGGAAATTTGGACCAAAATTTTGGCATTGTAACACCTTTATTCGATCAATATGATACTAGATTTTACTTACTAGGCATGATAGCAAAATTTGGTATAACTTAGACAAAAAGGTTTGTTCGGGTGCTTCAGAGGTCAGGATGGTTCCTATTATGGTTGGAAGCACCTCCCGTTAACTGGAAGACCTCTCAAATTTGGCAATTTGGCATGCTAGGGAATTTGAGGGTATTAAACACTTTCAGGGCAATGTTTCGCAATAGTCGATAACTGATTGGGCAAAAGGTATCTAGAAAGCGGGGATATTTGGGTGAACAAAAAGCCCTCCCTACCTTCCTTTGGGGAAATAGAAAGGGGAAGTGAACTCTTATCAATTTTTTTGGTAACTTTAGAAATAATCGAACAAATGGAACTAAATTTAGCATGGGAGGATATTTGGTTACGATAAAAGACTCTATGATTGTTTGAGACCCCTCCTTGATCCTAATGAGAAGATATGAAGAGGGAAGGAGGGAACCATTCAATTGTTTAGAAGATCTCGAGAATTAATCGCATTTGAAAGGCACCGACTTTGGTACATTGATACTTATCCGGATAGGAGAAATATTTTATGATTCTTCCATTGAGGAAGAGGAGACATATCTATAGAACTAATCATGCGAAAGAAACCAATATATGGAAACAAGAAATGATTATTCGAGACTCCTCCCTTTTTTTCTGGGATTTTCATCCTGTTGGATGATTCATCCCTAAAGTTGAGACTCCTCCCTAAGGGAGATAAAAAATGGAAAGGGATGCCTAGAGTGCCCCAAATGACCCGACATTTGAAAAAGTTATGCGCCGCAGGCTAAAATTGATCCTAGGCCTAGTACAAGGTCTCATGTCAAATTTGGGCCAGATTGGATCACGGGAAGGGGTCGCTCAACGAGCCTAAAGTTTGTATGGGTTTTGAGAAAAAAAATTCGGGAGGAACATGAAAATTCATTTTTTCATGAATAACTTTGGTCCCCTTCGGCCGATTTCTTTTGAAAACGGTTTTTCATAGCCGTTTCGGGGAAATTTGAGTTGTAGTTTGATATATCTTTTGGCTGTCAATGTTAAACGATTTTGATGATATTCTATTCATTGTGTAGGTAATTTATTTTAATTACTCAACATTTCAAAATAAAGTCTTTATGTAAAACCAGGTTATCAGAAACTGGTTCACAAAGTTAAAAGTCCGAAAAATCAATTTTATTTTTAAAATACTCATTACTTCTGACAGCTTTCCTGTATTTGAGTGTTTCATTGATGTTTGAATTCGTCAAGAATCCATCTATCTGACAATGTATAGATATGTTTGGGTCCAATGGAAGTTTTGACCGCTATCACAGATCTTCCGGTAGAAACAAATCTTACTTTAAAAAACGACATCCAATGTTGGCTTTGGTAAGCTGTATTTTATTACCCAATGAACCGATTTTCAAAACTCAAATTTTAATTTTTTGTCGTTAATTTGGTCATTATTTTCAAAGACTCTGTCAAAATTTCCAGTTCATCGGTTGGAATGATGATAATAATGTGCGTTTCGGGTCATTTTGACCTGAATAGCTTTGAAGGTTAACTTAGAAAGTTGGTGATATAAATAAAGGAAAATAACTTCCTAACAAACTAGAGTCATATTTAGTCATGGTTTATATTTTCAGAATTGAACTTCAAACAAAAATGTTTTTCTTGTTACATTTCAAGATTTTGTATAAGTTACACAATGTACATGTTAAGGATTGTTATGTTATATTTTAAATTGAAAGTTCCCCGGAATAGCTCAGCTGATCTACTATTTAGTGGAATGTGAAATTTCAAAGTGCCTCAATTCACCAGATGCATTGCACCGGTATTACATACTGTTTCTTTTTGCAAGTTCAAAGTTAGGTATCTCCAGCTCACACGTTCCAAATCCCTCCTACATGGTCCATAATCCATTCAACCCCCACAAATTTATACAAACAATTCCCCCCGAAAAAAAATATAACAACTAACAACCCTTCCGAATGTATATCTGGGTGCTCAGCTGCCATTGCTCTCTTCTGAATCTGGTCCTCCGCCAAAGCTTTTCCACCGGGGAAGCCTCCACCAAACAACGTTCAGCATCCTAAATTGAATTTATCTACACACTGGGTAGAAATATAGTTATACCAATTTGAAACCACTCTCATTCTGCTCCGGTGGCACGGTTTGCCAATTTCGGCATCGGAGCCAGAAGCAACAAAAAAATAGTCACACATTTACAACCGCGCGCGCGTTTTCACATGTGTGAAAAGCAAAATGTTTCCCCGAAGATTTCGCTCACGATTGGCACAAAACCCGGTTACAAACACACAAACAGTCGGAATGGAAAAGTGAAAACTGCTTCGAAGTGTTTCGTCGTTTGCGGGGCAAAGGAAAAAGATTCACACATTCGTTATCCGTGAGCTGAAGGTATACTTTCTTCTTTTGCTGCTGCATATCTACATATGCCCTCCACTCAATTTCGGCGAACTCGGTTGGGAATTTTCGAGGGAGGGCTACGTGGAATAACCTCTAGCTTCCGGTACAGACATTCCGACGGCCCTTGCTGTTGTTGTTGTTTTCATTCTTAATTTTTTGTGTTTTCTTCTGGCTGGTCCTAGAGAGGGTATGAATATTCCAAGAATTTATGTTTTCATATACCTCTGATTAGCCGCGTGTGTGGGAAGGAAAGTTGATGGGGGGCTTCAAGTAGGGATGCCAAATGGGGCGGAAAAACATATTCGTTCCCAACAACCATCCATTACGGCTGGAATTTAGTGCATAGGATCGCTTCGTAATAATTTTCGGTAGCGGCAGCGTAAGTGGTGTTGTAAAATGTGGATTCCAGATGGAATCAGGTCGATCCTGTCTTCAGCCGACTCCAGCTGATTCGAAGCAATAAATCAGGACCACTTTTTTCTCCAATTTAAGTTTAAGAATAGACAAGAGTTATTTTTAAATTCTTGATTGTTTATGTATGGAAAGGATAGGTGAAGTTTTTTGAACATAATTTGTGGTTCCTTTAAAATGTTATAAACTGAATGCTGTGTGATTCTAAAGATTTTACAATACTTTAAAAAGTATTTTAAAATATTTCCTTACTACCTACAACTTTTTCACTCATTTTAATACAAGTGCATTTTAGTTTATTTTTGCAGGAAGGATCCAGGGATTTTACAGCGTCTATAAATTTTACTTCTTTTATTACAAATTTTCATTTTAAATCGTAGTCATCATATGTAATCGTTTGTCGTTTATCGTAATCTTTTCATGATGAGGTTACTAGGTACTAGATATGAAAGTTTGATTAATTTTTTTTACCGAACTGCCTTGCCGTTGGAAAGCCCCAATTTAAACTTTAAAGCGATGTTTTCGAGGGTTCTAGATAAAAATATAAGGAGTGTATTCGAAAAAAATGCAACACTTTGTTTTGTAAATAGCTTTTGAATGCATGGGTGAAAATAGGTGAAATTTCCAGTGGAGCTACCTAGAAATGTAATGTATACGTGTGCAAAAATTTGGTGACAATCTGTCGAGTAGTTTTTTAAAAACCGTCCAATGCTGAATTTATTGACAAAATTGTTTTGGCAGAATCGAGAAAAATCCAGAAAAGTTCCATTGGGAGACCCATAAATAGCAGATAATCAATTATTAAACAAAAATTCACATCGTAAATTTTTTAAGAAGACCTAGAGGTTACAATAGTTAGCTTAAATATTAATTAAAAGTGAAGATAATTGATCCCATGAAGATAGAGAAATATGATAAATTATTTTATGCTCAATCTGAAAATATGGATAGAGGAAGTGATATAAAAAGTCAAATTTTTCTAACTGGTTCGTCAAGCTGACTTATCAATAGGTCTGACTTCATTTCTACATGGTAGAAAAGCTGCCCACTGGTTAAATAAACAAAATACAGTGATCAAATCGTGCGCAAAATATTTGGACTGCTTGAATGAAGATATTATGTGTATAGCACCAAACCGAATAGCGACAGTAGGACTAGCGACGCTTTTTTACTAGCGATATTCCTGTCATTTGCAAATTTGTTATTCTTTTTTCAGTCCAGTAGGCGATTTCAATGTAGTATTCGAACATTGTTTACGTTATTTACTATACATTTTCCCTAGGCCATCAATCCCACGCTTCAAGTCTCCTAGGAAACACGTGATGCGTCGTTATTATATTCAACATCTCGAAGTTTGCGACGTGTCGCTAGTAGGCAAAGCTGCTATGATTATTAGCGCTCATACTTTGGATTTTTTCTGCATGCATAATATATTGAAAAATTTCCAAATGAATAGCACAACGATCTCTTCAGCGGTCACCTGGCAGGTTTCCAACCAAAAGTTTTTCGTTGACAAGTCTCGTCTGTATTTTCCGAGAGACAAATATGTCTAGTATTTGAGGAGGCTAATGATCTGTGGAAACTGCAAATTACTCAGCCTTTCATAAAGATTGACACGATGAACGGCTAGAAATACTGAGACGACTGCCTCCAAATGCGACCGTTTTCTCTAAAAAGCACTTCAATAAGCCCCACAAAGTTGACTCTCTGTTTGAGTTGGATCTCGAATCGTGCCATTACGCAAAAACGGTGGAGGAGTGTCAAAAAGTCAAATATGTTAGTTTTGTGCCGAAGGTGGACAATCGGCTAGATTTGTTATAACTTTGACCAAATTCAAAATTTTGAATTATTGTGAAGGTCAAGCTTCAAGAAACAGAAAACGTTATGAAAATCCTTGATTTGAAATAAAGGTGGTTTATAGTATATATTATAGATAGCGAACGTGTTGCCCAAAAATTGAAGTCGAACAATTTCGATATCTCAAAAACCACTTGAAAAAATATCACTAAAATTTGCACAAGATAACATTATATCACCAGGTAACTTCGTAAAATTTCATCAATTTACATCCATGCAATCAATACATATTCACAAAACAAAGAGTAGCATTTTTTTCGAAAACACTCCTTACAAAGTACAATGAATTTCTTAAACAATGTTGCAGATTTCACATCAGCAATTTTTATGCCTGTGTTTTGGAAACTGATTTATGAAAAATTGGGCGTTCAAAAACTTTGTCAGATTTTATCTGGCACCTCTAGTTTGGTGATCTGTCGATGCAAAGAATTTTGAGCCACATTAAATGTATATAAATAACTGCAAAACGAGCAAACCTATATAAAAAAAAGCTCTGTTTTTGTTGGAAAACTCAACCCAAGTAACAATTTTCGTTTTATTATGGTCAGCTCAACATCGTTAGGACTATAGCATTAATCATCGTGAAAAACATTGCATCACAAGAACTCTAAAACAGCCAAATGTTGCTAAATGGTCTATATATAGGACGTTTCGGCTTCTCAGTCATGTATTTTTGAACAAAAATTAGAAACAGCACATTTTCTCAGTGTCCTACGTTTCGGCCATGATCTTGGCCATCATCAGGGATATAGAGAGTGTACTGTTTGTCAATTGGTAGAATCCTGGCTATTGTATTGTTGTTGTTTTTCCTTTTTTCCTTCCGATCAGTGTAAATTGAGTAATTAATCACTTTTGAGAAATGTTACGGTTGTTTTTAACTTGTCTGTCTTCTAGCTATCACTTCTTGTACGATGTTTTATCTGTGGTTAAATGGCCTTGTTCCAAAAACGTGACCATGACTAATTTTTTTTAATCTTCGATAAAATCACTGGGACACAAAGTTTCGGTTACCAATATTTTCTTGCACATTCTTAAAACATGTTAGTAATTTTTTACGATTCCGTTAGTTTTTTTTTTCCAGCGACCGTGATGTTTGATGAATGATTATTGAGTATGATCTGGTAGAGTTAATAGCAAAAAAGCGTGGTTTTAACCATATTATGAGCATCTTTTTTACTGCCAGTCAATATTTAAGGTAGAATGTGTATGAAATTGTATTTCAAAATAAATTCGCCTCTTGAAATCTTAAGAATAAGGAAATTTTATCGATAAAAGTGTATTAATAATGGAAAAAAATTAAAAAAAATTGCATAAATCATTTTTCGATAAATATAACCTCGTTCTGTTGTGTTATGAGCCTACTTGGTTGAATGATTCAACTGAATCAAAGCAATCGAAAGATTCCTTTTAATTCAACCACAGTAAATGAAAAGTTCAGATTCCCGTTTTTCGATAGCAACTTACTATCTTCTTCAGTTCAATGAAGAAATCAAATTCAACCACGGTAAATGAAAAGGTCAGATTCCGATAGCAACTTACTATCTTTTTCAGTGAACTGAAGAAGATAGTGTTGCTATCGAAATACCGGTATCTGACCTTTTTATTAACCGTGGTTGAATAAAAAGAAATCTTTCGATTGCTTTGATTCAGTTATAACCTTGTGTTAAAGTTACATCATTTTTAAACCATTAATTGACAAATAATCCTAATTTTTAATAGCTTTCAACGATTTCAACTCTATTCCACAACATAAACGATTAAAAATCACAAGAAACCCCCACAATATAAGTATTGGGTCTTAGGGCTAAACCAGTAGATGTCAAATTTCGCTATCTGACGCCAATCAATATGGTGACTTCTGCTGATCTTTAAAATACTGCTAATGGTCGAAAATCTCATTAAAATTTCTAGTGATTTAGAGCATTTTGAAGGTAAGCAGAAGCCGCCGTATTTGATTTCAAGCTGGCGTCAGAAATTCGACTTCTACTCGTTTAGGCCTTTCGTCCAATACCTTTACATTAAATCCCAGATTTTGTCATGCTCCGATTATGTCTGCCTTTTTTGACTCGATTTTGTCTCTATTTTTTATAATGTGGGAACACTCAGGTTCATACCTTCTCCTTTCGGGGTGATTACATTGCACAGTGGTGCAGAACATCAATCTAGCTGAACGACATTAATAGCGCCCAGGGATAAAGGGATAGATATTTGATGTCTTCAGCAACATTGTTCAGTTTTACATGGAGCATTAGACTGATTCGATTTGGGGTCATTTTTGAATTTCTCAAACCCTGGGGTCTTAAAAGCTTTGTTTTGGTCCAAAACTCATCCATGATTTTTTGCAGAATTTTTAAGTAACGTTTTCATGAGTAAATTTGAACTTTTAGGTTTGTATGGGAAAATGGAATATTTTGTACTGAAAAATCAACATCATTTTTGTTTCTTCTGTGGATCCGAGCCTGCTTATGGTTTTTATGCCAATTTATAAATTTCTTACAGGAAATTTTCCGCTGAACAACTTTGTCGAATATCATAACTTCGTATCTTTTTAGACAAAAAAGTTATAAGCTGTTTAACAGGTGTATGTCTTTTGGCATTGATAAAAAAGAAATTCAATTGACACCACTGTTGGGTGCCTAGCGAAGCATTCCAAGACCACTTTTCATGCCATACTTCGTGGGGCACAAGCAGTGGTGTCGATTGAATTCATGGTTGATCAATCCAAAAAAACATACACCTGTTAAAGAGCTAATAACTTTTTTGTCTGAAAATATACGAAGTTATGATATTCGACAAAGTTGTTCAGCGGAAAATTTCCTGTAAGAAATTTATAAATTGGCACAAAAACCAAGAGCAGACTCGGTTCCATAGAAGAAACAAAAATAATGTTGATTTTTCAGTACAAAATATTCAATTTTCCCATACAAACCTAAAAGTTAAAATTTACTCATGTAAACGTTTCTTAAAAATTCTGCAAAAAATCATGGATGCGTTTTGGACCAACACGAAGCTTTTAAGACCCCAGGGTTTGAGAAATTCAAAAATGACCCCAAATCTACTCAGTCTAATGGAGCATATTCTAGTATCAAAATTTTGCTGAGAGGTCCACCGAAAGCGAGATAAAAGTTTTTCAAATTAGGGCTTTGATGTCTTCAACAAAGTTGTTTATCTGATCAAAATACATAATTTTGTTGGATATGTCAAAGTCCTATCACATCACCCTCAGGAGTTACAGTCAAAGAAAAAAAACCTCATGAAAAAACAGTTTTTTGATCCTGACACGTTGTAGGTTGGATAAAATGGTTCGCTGTCTTGAAATTTTTTTTAAAAAGCCACGATCTACAATTGTCTCATACATTATTTATGATGGGCTTAGAATATGCTGAAGCTCTATAGAAATTTTAGTGTATTTTATTGCCAATTTTGGAATGCTTGGCCATCGAAAAGTGCACATTTTCGCAACACTCCCTTTTTTGTGATTATTTTTGATCGTAAGCGGAACCGTTTCCATTTGAAACTAGCGGGGAAATCGCTGGCACACAAAAAACATCCTACACTCTTTTAAATGCCGCAGTTATGATGTTTTCTGATTAATTTGAACAGAATTATTAAAAAAAGAGTGCTTTTTTCAAAATATCCTGATTTTGTCACTGTCCTCTATTTGTCACCATCAAATGCATCATGGGGGTGAAAAAATCAAGGACTCACTGTTTTGTAAGGGTTTCGTACGATTTTAAGTCATTTACAACATTTTAAGTTAAGTGGAAGCTGCTCTCTTTGATTTCAAGATAGCGTTAGAGATTTGTTTGTTCATTTGTCTGGGATTTTAGTATGGCGCCAGAGAGCGAAATTCGACTTCCTCTAGTATAGCCAAGCTCTTTTAACTTATACCATCCATACTTTACTATCCAACAATATACAGATTTAAAAAGAAAAGCGGAAGGCGCCGTCTTGGATTAATGATGGCGTCAAGCAACATAATATTTCTCCTACTAGGGCGCAACTTTTACTCAATACTCATATTGTAGAGATATTCATACCACTACCAGTGATTTGAAGTATTTCAAAGAATTTTATATATGTTTTATTTAACTTAAAATTAACACACATGACTCATCAAAAATATGCAAAAATAGGAATTACAATTCAAATACAGTTTAGTTCTTTAAGAAATGGGACATTTTCTTTTGCTAATAGCTCGTTTACTACTAATCGGACATTCAAAACTTTGATAGCATTTTGCTGCCTGTGAAAAGTACAAACAGATCCATTTTTTTCAAAATTTTAAGATTTCGCGGTTTTTGGATATGTACAAAGTAAAAGAAAAAGAAAAAAATAGTTTTGAACAGTTTCCTTTAAAACTACTGTGTGTGAGTGGTGGAAAAGTATGCCAACGATGTCAGAAATGTCCACAAAGTTCAAATCAAGCATTTCAGTAAAGTGACCGAAAACTATGGTTAAGGGTCATTAGGAAAGTTAAGTCTCAAACCAGCATTTTTAATTTTGAATAAGCGAAAAAATAAGTGTAGATGGCTGAAACGTCCAATTTTTTTTTCTCCGATAAGCTGAAAGTGTTGCCTAGTTATGAGTCATTTAAATCTAACCTCAAATAAAAATTTTTTGCTAGTTTCAGAGCTCGTAAGCTGTAAAGCCGGTACCGAGGTTTTGCGACAGATGATTTCTGATGAACGATAAAACTTATGAAATACCCTTTTTCAAACAAATTACAGCATATGATTTTTTTTTGTTTCGATTATAGTCGTTTTACCATCTTTATGGCATTCGCGACTTTATCAACGTTGTGGTTGGCGGATCGTTATTGAAAAACTATCCGGTACAACTGTGTTCGATGTTTACTCTTGGGCTCGAACTCGCGGACACAGCATATGAATGCTTAACCATTTCAGTTCGTGGTAAGGTTCCTTAGATATTAAAGTATGTGTTTGCTGGTTGATTTGTATAAAATATAATAATTTGTCAAAATTCTGCTCCTGTGAAGAAAAACAACAATTTTTAAAACGAAAACTTTGGTTTTCGCTGTTTTTAAAAGCCTAAAATGAGTAATTTTGTATGTACCCTTCACATCCTACGATCCATACAAACCGATTATACTTGATGTTCAATCTCATTTTACTTAGTCATTGTCAGATTTTGGCAGCAGAATTTCCATTAATACACTTTTGAGTGGCCCAAAATAATCGAGTTTTATTAATTTCGAAACAGCTGTATCAAACTTGCCCTCAGTTTCATTCAAAAGAGAAGTATTAGATCAAAAATGTGCAGAAGTTGAACGAGGAGGATGTAGTTACCTAAAATACAGATTAGACGAATTATAAGTTTGAAAAACTGATCTATATCATGACTGAAAAAAGTGTGCGCTGGCCGATGGGAGATTCCAAGAATAAAGTAGAAATTTTCTTACAAAAAACATTTTTTTTTAAAATGTTTTCATTATTAATCATAAGATTACCTTCATTTCCTGTATAGAAAGTATTTTGATCATTTTATTTCGGTTTTAAAATCAAGCACTGCGTGCCTTTAAAGAACATGCAAAAAATGCTTGGATCAACTTCTGAATAATTTTTTTACTGGAGCTACCATTTTAACTATATACATATGTAGTAATACCATTTTTTTTTTTCCGTCGGAAAGCAACGTGCGAATCCATTTACCACCCAAGAGTGGTTCTGACAAAAAGCAGGAATGTGTAGAACCTGTTTTTGACATGTTCAAAAATCGTCTTATTTCGAGAAAATCGTTTAAAAACAGTCGTTTAAAATAGAACCGTGTAAAATAAGATCGTTTAAAAAAAGAATCCAGTGTACTTATAAAATTTCAACTACAAAAAAAAGAAATTTTGCCTTCACTCAATTCTCTAGGCCCTCGCACCAGGGGTGTCAGGTGTCCTGATTTATTAGGATTTGTCCTGATTTTTGAGAGACCGTCCTGATTTTTCAAAAACGCTTGAATTGTCCTGATTTTTTAAAAATGACCCTTAAAATGTCCTGATTTGTCCTGATTTTTTAAAAATATCCAAATCAGAACTAAATTTATTGTTAAATGATGAGAACATCAAACAAATCTTAAATAGAATAGTTTAACCAGTTGAACCAATGAGATTCTTTGATTCAAATTACATTAAAATGAGGTTTTTCGATATTAACTGCAGGCCAGCCAAGGTTATTCTCGCTTCAGTTGCATAAATCGAGGCGTCTTCAGCACATATATTTCGCCTTTAGTTAGGCAATCTAAGCAGAACTGCATTTTGTTTTCAGCAATTTGGGGGTGTCCTGAAAAATCCTGATTTTTTCTTCGCGGTGTCCTGATTTCTGACAAAACGACCTGGCACCTCTGCCTCGCACTATTTCCCATGATTTTTTTTCCTTCAAACTTTACCATTTGATAGGGTTTCTAGCTTTTCGTCCAAGACCGACTTATTCTTGGAAAACGTTCTTATTTTTAAATATCAAAAATTCACTTTAAAATAGAAAAAAAAAATAGAACAAAACTATAAAATTACTAAGGAAAAAAGTTGAACTGTCACATACATCAACCTGCTGCTTCTAAACGCTTCGATTTTATCACGGAGGGTGTTTGTTTGCGAGCTTTCGAAAAAATCGATATTTCAAGATTTTGAATTAACATTTTTACTTACATTTGAAACTTTCAAAAAACAAACTAAATTTTTACCAATTTAAACTTAACATGTAGGTTTTTAAACGTAGAAAAAATATCAAGATATTTACTTTAACTTTAAACTTAGTTATTGATGATTATGTGAACAAATTTCATGTTGATCAAAGCTACCCCGGTGATCAATGTTACCCCGTTTAACGGTACTTAAAAAAATGGATGATTTCTTTGACTATTTCAAATATTAGCATTGCCAGTTCCCAAAGCAGTCCAAAGTAGATCCATTGCACTATTTACCCATCGATCAGTCTAAAACAAAAACCTTTTTTTTTCTTCCGAAAACGTCCAATAGGGATTCGTCTGACCCACGGCACTTATACGAAAGATTTGAAACAACAATTTTTTTTCGCTCCAACCGACAGTTGTCTACGTAATCTAGATGAAGAATGAGCACAATAGCCGATGTGATGCGATGCGAGCTACCCCTTGCCTTGGTAGAGGTACGTGATGCATAGGAACAAAACAATTTTCTCCTTCACCGGATAAAGGCTTTTCGCTTCAGGGCCACGTAAGGATTGTTTGTGTGTGGGAAAAGCTAAACCGAGAATGAAGGATTTTTCAGCAGCAGTGCAAACCTCTTGAGTTGCCCTGCGGCGGAAAAAGTGAATACGTGGCCAACGGAAAGCAATTATCTGGGATATTGATACCGGATCCCTGGAGGGCTCATCGATTGCGCGCCGATGAATGTCAGAGAAGGGTTTATCTGAAGGAGTTTTTGTGTTTTTTTTATGAACTGATTTCACTTCCGATGAAGGAATGCATTTCCACTAAGATGGAGACTTGAATTTTTTGTAGGCATTTAGTCTACCTCAGGAAGTTTCGGCAGTCTGTTAAAATATTTGAAAAAAAACAGCACAAAACTCATTGCCCAAAGTTTCAGTCATGAATTTGACCGTCATCAAGGAAGGCTGCGTTGTTGTTGTATTTTCCTGAATCTATGTCATTTTTTAAATAGCTAGGTATAAGATTTTATCTATTTTTATGTCGTGAAATGTTTTTGTATTTTTAATTACATAGTGTCCCGTCTCACGACATAACTTGACGAACATAATTCCTAAAATTCACTCGGTCCATGGCAACCGTTCTCCAATTTCTCGGGCACCCCACGTTCACCAAATCACACTCCACTTGGTCTAACTACCTCACTCGTTGCGCCCCCGCTCGTCTTGTTCCGGATTCGTAGCGAACACCTGTTTTGCAGGACAGTCGTCCGGCATTCTCGCAACATGTCCCGCCCAGCGTATCCGGCCAGCCTTCACCTACTTCTGGATACTGAGTTCGCCGTAGAGTCGCGCGAGCTCGTGGTTCATCCTTCGCCTCCACACTCCGTTCTCCTGTACGCCGCCAAAGATGGTTCTTAACACTCGCCGCTCGAATACTCCGAGTGTACGCAGGTCCTCCTCGAGCAATATCCATGTCTCGTGCCCGTAGAGAACAACCGGTCTAATGAGCGTCATATACAGGTTACACTTCGTGCGCGGGCTAAGTCTTCTCGACCGCAGTTGCTTGTGGAGTCCATAGTAGGCACGAATTCCGCTGATAATTCGCCTCCGGATCTATTGGCTGGTGTCATTGTCTGCGGTCACCAGTGAGCCGAGATAGACAAAGTCTTCGACTATCTCCAGCTCGTCGCCGTCGATCGTGACCTTGTTATTACTGGACAAGCGGGTTCGGTCGGTCTCGGATCCGCAGGCCAGCATGTACTTCGTCTTGGACGTATTAATCATCAACCCAATCCTTCCTGCTTCGCGTTTCAGTTTGCGGTAGATCTCCTCCACCGCCGCAGATGATCTGCCGACTATATCAATGTCGTCGGCAAAGCAAATAAGTTGACTGGATCTGTTGAAAATCGTGCCCGCATTTCGCCCACCGCTCGTCGAATAACACCTTCAAGCGCCACGTTGAACATCATGCAGGATAGACCATCACCTTGTCGAAACCCCCTGCGCGATTCGAATGAACTCGACAATTAACCCGAAATCCGCACACAGCACTGCGTTCCGTTCATCGTCGCCTTGATCAGTATGATCAGCTTCCCGGAAAAGCCGTTCTCGTCCGTGATTTTCCATAGCTCGTTACGGTCGATCGTGTCGTATGCGGCTATGAAGTCGATGAATAGATGGTGCGTAGGGACTTGGTGTTTCCGGCATTTTTTGAGGATTTGCCGTAATGTGAATATCTGGTCCGTCGTTGACCGTCCCTCCATGAAGTCGACCTGATGACTTTCCACGAATCTGTTTGCTTGTGGCGTTAGGCGGTGGAGTAGGATTCGGGACAACACTTTGTAGGCGGCATTGAGGACAGTGATCGCTCGGTAGTTCTCACAGTCCAATTTGTCGCCCTTCTTGTATATGGGGCATATTACCCCCTCCTTCCACTCCTCCGGTAGCTGTTCTGTGTCCCAGATCCGGAAAATGTTTTTGTGTGCATACCAAAAAGAAAAAAAAATTATATTAGATTTTACAGAACTTAAATCCGAGCTACTCGCACGCAAAGCTAGCAAAATCGCTAAAAGTTACCAAATCAACCGTTACAAATGTAATTAAAGTGTTTGGGGAACGTTTTTCGACAGCCAGGAAGTCTGGGAAGCTGGGTGTATCGTCTACAACCGTGCATCGAGCCAAAAAACGAGCCGGTCTATCGACTTCTTGTAAGGCGCTCCACGGCAAAATACTCGTTTTAATCGTACTACACCAGCAATCATCTTCCACTCTTTGTCACGATTCACGACTTACGGGTTGGCAGTCCGTTAGCCGCTACTCGTGACTCGAGTCCCACATGCGGCCTCTTGTCGCAATTCGTGACGTCATGACCCGCCTCTCCTCACGACTCGAGGCCCTCTCACATTCCCCCTCTTGACACAAATTGAGGCGTCTATACCCACCTCTCCTCGTGTCTCGAGAGCCCTCGTTCATTCTGTCTCTTGACCCAATTCGAGACGAGAACAACTCGCCTCTCCTCGGGTCTGGAGATAATCACAAATCCCACTTTTTCTCCGTCTCGACACTTCGAGACCCATCCTGAGGCCCATCCAATGGGCACCACATATTACGGCACAAGGCCCCTCTGCCCGTCGTGAGTCGGTCATATCCGCGAATCAGGGCTAGGACCACCCGACGCGCGAATTCGACCAACACCCGCTCGAACATTTGGTCGTCCCGCATATCGGGGTCGCGACTACCCGATACACGTTGGAGGGGTCGTAACGACCACGTTTTTGTCCCACTCGGCACGCAGCCCGTCGGTAGCTGACTGTACCAAGTGTGACGTGTAGTTCTCTTGGCTGTACATCTACAGGTGACGAGTCTGTAGACACGTTTCCACTCTGCACCACGGAGAGGTGGAACTACGTCGCAGAGCCTAAGTACACCTTCTTCGAATGCCGAGCTGCAAGGTACGCAGCATAGGTTGTGTAGAAAATCTCCATCGTTACTGTCGCGGAGTATTCGAGTATAACGCGCCTCTTGCGATGGAATCTGCCGAGATAAGACAATACCTTCTCTGCAGTCGAACTCGTAGGGAAAAGAGTATTCACACCGCGGGAGACTTTCGCTTAAAGTGGCGTCTGGTGAGCTACTCTAGTCGGTTTAGAATGACATCATCGACGGAGTTCATCTGAGTCGTCAGGGGTACAATGCCCTTTCGGCGGAGGGCAGAGTGCAAACGAACCCTGCTAGCATACAAAGATAAGACTTTACCTTCTAAGTATGCCGAGCTGCTAGGTAAGTCGCAAACGTAAGTGTAGGATGATACCACCACCACCGTGGAGTATCCGAGTAGAACGCGCCCCTTATTACGGAAGCTGCCGGGGACGAAAGTCGGTGTGTAGGATGAACCATTTGAGTAGTTCCGTAAAGTTCCGGACGTGAGCTGTGACAGACACGAGCCTCGAGTTACGAGTAGAGGCCGGGTGAAGTCCTCAGAGTAGAGGTCCTTAGTCTTGAATCGTAATAAGAGCAGGCTTCGGACTCTTTTCAGAGCCCAACAAGAGCGGTGTAACAATCAGCTCCGCTCTTTAAATTTTGTTGTGAGCGGAGCAAGAGTGGTCGATTGGAGCGGAGTGACGATACACACAGGGAGCGTTTTTCGTCACTCACATTACACTCAAAATTGAAATGAGCACTCTATAAGAGCGTTTCCCAAAGAGTACTCCTAAGGTGTACACAATGTGCGTCCAAGTCATTAATTGATTGGGCTGTTCGCTTTGGTTCGTTTCTAGCTGTTTTTTTAAAAGATTAATCAAAAAGATAATAACATCAAGTCGGAAAGAAATAGAACAATATAATCTTATGCACTTTGGTTAAATATAAGTCTATCAAACAACAAACAAAACGAGTCACGCTTAGAACCGATCCGAATGTGCTTCACCGGGTGAAACTAAATTGCTCCCCCACGGTGGGAAAGGTAGAATAAGTGATTCGCAGTAGTGGTGCTGATTAAACATTGAAACTTAGTTTTACAGTCCGCTAGCTAGTGTCGAGGATGTTATTAACAAGATCTTCGTTTTGAATTCGGCTGGTTTTGAATTCATGAATAAAATCAATACCAATACCAATACTAGCATATACTAGCAAACAATGCCCAAAATGTTTGTCAGAAACAAGTTGATATCCATGTTGATATTTAAGTGTCGTCATGGATTTCTTAGTGACTAATAATTGTAAGCGATTTGACTAACTATTTTACGGGCTACAATTTTGACCAATATATGTCGTTTTGAAAAGGCCTAATTGTTTCGGTAAGTTATGTTATTTAAAAAAAATACAATAACAACATACCGTAGTCCGGGTAATACTGCTCATTTTTTTCAATATTTTGCGATTATTTTTTCTGTACAGGGGAATGTGGCATGTTTTATATTTTTAAAATCAATACTGGACTGCTATGAACGTAAAACATGGTTGCAGAAATATATTAGACCACTTTGAATATGATTTAAAAATCGATTTCGTCTCTGTATTGATTTTGATGCTTTGGGGTTACATAGATCTGTCTCTATTTTGACGATTTTAACGAGTTTTCTTGATCATGAAGGATACAAAACACCATCATAATAATAACAAATGCTAGTTTTAAAATTTTACCTTGCTTTTTAACGTTTTCTTTTAATTACATTTATAATCGAAAAAATAACTATTATGGTGCATACATTTAGGGGCAAAAATTAAAATAATTGCTAAATAGTTTGAGCTACAAAATACAAATGATATTTTACCATCACACATTCCTCTAGGCCCTCCCACTATTTCCATTTTCATTTTTTCTTCAAAGTTAACCATTTGATATCCATTTGTCCAATACGGGCTCACTCTTGGAAAATGTCCTTTTTTTCAATATCAAATATTTATCTCTAAATGACTATAAAAATAGCATTATAACTATACATATACAAAGAGGAAATGTAGATATTTAACATTCAACAACCCGTTTGCTTCTAAATGCTTTTTGGTTTCATCAGGAGAGCTGTTTGTTTGCAACTCTAGGAAAAAACAGATATTTTAGGATTTTGAAATTACATTTTTACAAATGGAAAAAAAATTTAAAACAAACCAAATTATTTGATTTTTAAATTTTGGAGGTAAATTTTTGCCAATTTTTTTTTTCAAGATTTTTAAGTATTTTGGCATAAAATTTAAAATTTCGATTTATCTGATTTCCTTTGGTTCCCCCCTAGGTGATTTTTGAGGGCAAAAACCGAAATTTTGAGCGTTTTGAGGCACCCCAAAATAAAGTCCAAATGAGTTGAAATTTTGCAGAAATCAGTTTTTTGGGCCAATCCACAAAATGTTTATACGCGGTTTTCGAAATTCGACATGACCCATTTGGCTGCTACCCTAATGGAAATAAATATGCTATATTTGTGAAGCAAGTAAAATTATAGATTTCATCATGAGTAGAAAAAAATTCTTCATTTAAATCACGCTTATTTTCATTCCAACCAAATAGTTTCACGTTTTGTGTGCAGCATACTTTAAAATCTAACAGTGTTAAATTACTCGATCCTGTTTGAAATGGAGACAATTTATTTCAAAATTTACTTTTGATCCCTTTATAAGCCTTTGTTAAATATTTCAGCGTACATTTCAAGAGCTTCGGCATAGTTATTCAGTTCATTAGAGAATTTATAAATCGGAAAAAAAGATTAGATAGCTCGGTTCAAGAGTTAGAAGAGAAAAAGTTTTCTTAGTTCCGAACAAAATGTTTTTTTTTTCATACAAACCTGAAAATTTAATTTTACTCTTGTAATCGTTACTTTAAAATTCTGCAACGAAGTATTTGAGACCTGAGAGTTTTAGTAATTCTAAAATTACTTCAAATGGACTCAATCTAATGTATGTAGATGCAAACTAAATTTTTTAAACTTTCTCAAAAATTAGCCAAGTTTTTATAAATTTGGTTCTGAATTTCTCATAAATTCAACAAGATGGATAGATAACACAAAGCTGAAAACCAAAATGCAAAACTACATTAGTGATTATACAGTTAAAACTACAAAAACGACGATAGTAAAAAAATGACAAACTTAAGGCATTTCGTAACTTTTATAAGTCTTTTTTATTTTTAAAATGTTGCTCATTATGTTATTCGGAAAATTGTTATTTTTATCTTTATGGTTAATTTTCCATTTTGCTTGAAACTCGGTGTTATTTGTCGATGAGTTATATTTTATGTATAGGTTTCAAGAGACAACCCAAAAAGAACCTCATTGAAATCATAAGTTTAATATGCATTATGAATACTCAAATGATTAACATGAGATTTTCAGCGAGATGTGAAATTCCTAATCATTCCATATGATTCTCCCAGAGATCTGAAAAATAGTAGTGCTAGATGTTTTATGCAATTACTTAGTCATGTGGCATCAAACAGTCATCAGAATGTACGTAGAATTTTTTTTAAATTTTATGGTGAAAATTTAAAATTTTCCCTATTTATCTATTGTCATAATAATGTAGATATATGTAATTAAGTTGATGTAAACGATTATTTTACATTAACTTAAATTTCAAAAAACCATTGGAATTTGAACCTCGGCACCAAGCGCTTGCACGCTTTGCTTTCAAAGCGCTGCCTAAGAATTCCATTAATGAACGTCTTTTTTTTGCTACGCACATGATGATGGGAAGGACGGTTTCCTAAAAACACACTTCATTTCCCTAAGAGCACGCTCTAAGAGGTACACTGACGGAGCACACATCACTCATTTAAGTGAGTGTCGAACATTTATTTTTCGGGAAGCATGAGCAGAGTATGTGCGGTTTTAGCGCTCACAAGAGTGTGGGTTCCACTCCTCTTTGTGAAGCTTTGCTCTTGCACTTATGAGTGACACCTCAGGAGCCGTCCGAAGCCTGAATAAGAGTACATATATATGTTAGAGTTTGACTTGGAAATGAGTAAACCGATGAACGCAAAAGGGCAGACTTGGTCTCCCATCATGGGTATACGCCCCAGTATTTAGAGTTCACCCATCACCCGATCCACCAGCAGTGATCTGCAGAAACCGCCGTCCGTCGAAGATCCGAAACAGTTTGTTATGGTTCTGTTCTCTTTGCGCCAATTCGCAACTGATGATTGCTAAGAACAATAGGCTAATGATTTTATTTTATTTTATTTTATTTTATTTTATTGGAGTCTTTCACCGTGAAGTCATACAGACTTAACGTCTTAAAATTAAAAATTAACCTAAGTAACATACAATGTATCATTTTAAAATTAAGTTAAATCAAGGATCGAACGTTTAAACATCGAATTTGATACGTTAAAGTCGAACAGGTGGGAAACTTCGTTGAAAGCATGACCGCATCGATGTAGTGGATGATTTTGGCCAAAACTCGTTCTGCTTCTTGGTAGCCAGAGAAAATTTTGATTGCGTAGTTGTCAAGCTGGAGCGTGCAAATTGAAAGAATGCAGCAGTTGCGGGCAATCAATAACGTTTGTTAAGATATCGTACACGAAAATTCGTTGCAAGTACGTCCTCCTATTACTCAAAGACGTCAGTGACATAAGACCACATCTCTCGGAATAAGGTGGTAAACGTACAGAATCTCGCCAAGGCAATCTTCGTAGTGCATAGCGAAGAAATTTTTTCTGGACCCTCTCTATCCTTTCGATGTGAACGGATTGGTAAGGTGCCCAAACAGGTGCAGCATATTCCAGTACACTTCGTACTATCGAGCAGAATACTGTTTTAAGAGCATAGGGGTCTTCAAAACTCAGTGTATTTCGGCGAAGAAATCCGAATAAGGCAAACGCTTTTGCTGTGGTTGTCGAGATATGCTGTGCGAACGAGAGCTTTTGATCGAAAGTAATTCCGAGATCTTTTATCGTTGAAATTCTTTCTAAGGTGGAGTCCCTGAGCGAATATTTGTATACAATTGATGCTCTAGTCCTGAAAAAACTTATGCATTTACACTTTCCGACATTCACTTCCATCCCATGCGTATCACACCATAATAATAATTTGTTCATATCTTCCTGAAGCGCAATGCAGTCCACTATCGAGTCAATGACTCTGTAAATTTTTAGGTCATCGAAGTATAGTAGTTTAGTCGTGTTGAGGTAGGTAGCTATGTCGTTTATGAAAAGCACAAAGATAAGCGGCCCTAGGTGACTACCTTGAGGAACACCGGATGGCATGTCGAATTCTATAGAGTTTGTTCCTCGGATGTTTACGTAACCTTGGCGGTTTACCAGGTAGGAATGCAGCCATTTTATTATCCATGAAGGAAAACCGTAGCGTTCGAGTTTTGTTGTTGCTATGCTGTGTTGTACTTTGTCGAAAACCTTAGCAAAATCGATATATATTGAATCAACTAGCATTTTTTTTTATTTGTTGCGGTGTGCAACTCATTTACATAGCACACCAGATTTGTCAGCGTTGAACGGTACACGGTACAAATGTTTACATTATCATACGTTAAAGTGAGACTACTCATATTAGATTCGTGGTAACACAATAGTGTTGCCAGATATTCTGGGCAGAAGTTTTATTTCACTCATTGAGAAACGAGTACTTTCCCGGTCATGGGGTCCAAGTGCGAACAGCGACGAATAAGCTATCGCTAATAATACAAGTAACAATTGCACCGAGTAGACGAAGAATGAGAATGAGATTCACTTCATTCCACCACTGAACACTGCGTTTTCAACAGGTTCTGGGCCCAGGTGCGTCTGGATTGGAAAATAATGAGTCTTTAAAGTTTGTTAGACTTGCGTAAAGCAAGTTTTGCAGTAGCCAGTGCAGAGGGACAAACCAGCTCCTGCGCAGAGACCAGCCAGCGAGATGTCCCAGGCCAGCCAGGAGGTTACGCTAGAGGTCGAGTCCGAGGAGGTTTGCGGATCGAGAGGGCTACTATCGATTCCGAAATATCGAAATAAATATTTATTACTTTGTCTTTGGATGAGATATTACCATACAGACAAATTTCTTAAAAACTAGGTTATTCTACTTATGTCTAGTTTAAATTTACGTTTACATACATTAAAATCAAACAGATGATACACTACATTGAAACGTTCACAGCATTTGTCGATTGGGTGGTTTCGGCATACGCAGTACGGTGGTAAGGTATCCAGAGAAACTGGAGTTGTCGGAGCGTCCTCGTGGATACGTATTAATTGACACGCTGGAGTATGTAAGAGCAGTCCACACGATGAGTCAGGGTGTCAAAAATAAAAGTTTGCTGAAGTTCGGTACGACGTTTTTCAAGCGTGGCCAGATTTACAAGGGCGCATCTTTGTTCGTCAGACGGAAGACGAAGCGGTTCAGTCCAGGGAAGGCGCCGTAAAGCATACCTTATAAAACTACGTTGAACTCGTTCAAGGCGGTAACTCTGTGTGCTCTGAAAAGGAGCCCATATCTGTGCAGCGTATTCCATAATGCTTCGTACTGATGCGCAGTAAACAGCTTTCAAAGTATAGATGTCGTCAAACTCCTCGGTATTTCGACGCAGAAATCCTAATGCAGAAAAACCTTTTGCGGAAGTAATTGCAATATGTTAAGCAAATGTGAGCCTGTTATCAATCTTCACTCCGAGATCTAAAATGGACTTCACGTTTTCAAGATAACTTTCAGATAGGCGGTAGGCAAAATTGACGATGGTTCGTGAGCGAGTAAAATTTACTACCTTGCATTTTTTTGCATTAGCCTGCATCCCGCTCAAGCGGCACCAGCTTTCAAGCCTAGCGATATCAGCTTGCAGTGCCATACAATCTATATTACTATGAATTCTCCTAAAAAGCTTCAAATCGTCAGCATACAGGAGCTTGTCGGAGTGGAGTTTTTCACATAGATCATTTACAAATGTAATGAAAAATAGCGGTCCGAGGTGGCTTCCTTGAGGTACTCCTGACGGGGTTTCGAATACACTAGATCGTGACCCATTTATTTTCGTGAAAGCGCAGCGATTTGTGAGATACGACTTGATCCACTCGAGTGACCAAGTTGGAAAACCAAGTCGGTCCAACTTTCTGATAAGTAAATCGTGCGGGACTCGATCGAAAGCTTTAGCAAAATCGATATAAATCGAGTCCACTTGACAACCCTTTTCCAGGCTATTACTGATTGAGCTTACGTAGCACATTAAGTTACTAACAGTCGACCTCTTCTTCACAAAGCCATGCTGTGATTCGGATATGAACGGTTTAACGGCGGCGTACAGTCTTTCTTGCATCAAAGCTTCGTATACTTTGGAAATAGAATTCAGAATTGAGATGGGACGGTAATTTTCGACTTTGTGCGCATTTCCCGATTTGTTTATTGGCGAAATAGCAGCGATTTTCCACGGGCTAGGGAACGATCGTTCATTAAGTGACCGATTTAGAACACTGCAAATCGGACCAGCTAGGGATTCAGCACAATATTTAAAAATCGATGGCGGTATGCAGTCAGGACCTGAACCTTTAGTTGGATCAACAGCGGACAACTTTTCGTAAACATTGTTCAGAGAAGCGCGGTAAGGGCAAATTAATATCATAGGAAGGCAAAGAGTCTAGGTAGCTGTTGTCTTGGCATACATCAGCAGAGCAATACACACTTCGGAAAAAGTCTGCAAACATATTAGCCGACTCGGTTGGACTATTAGCAGTGACACCATTAAAGTTCACATCTGCAGGGATGGTGGCGTTACGCTTCTTGTTGTTGAAAAGCTTCCAAAATGATGAGGGATCTTTTTTGAGGTTTTGCTGGAGACGCAAGATGTGTTGGCGGTAGAGCACGTTGTTCAGATTTTTAAATTCACATTCCAGGAGTCTAAGGTGACATCTACAATTTTCAGAACGATACCGATTAAAAAGTTTTCGGGCCTTTCGTAGCTGATTACGTAATCTTCTAAGGTCGGCATTCCACCAGGCATGCTTCGTTGATTTGATTCTCTGCTGGCGCTTCAGGGGTACATTTTGTTTGAAAATAGAGTAAATTTTAAAATAGAAAAATTCAACGGCGGACTCCGCATTGCTTGCTTCTTCCAGAAATTCCCAGTTTGTTGAGTCGAGTGCAGCTGCAACCAGATCGAAGTTACACCTATTGAAATCAAAATCAAGTTCTCCGATGGGCTCTTCTAAGGGGCTCAGTTCTTGATCAATTTCGAAGCATAAGATAAGCGGTTTATGATGACGATCTACAGGAATTATTGGAACGGGTGATTCGAAAATTGAAACGTTGGCGGGATCGGTTACAAACGCAAGGTCTAAGAAACGCTGATTGTTGTTCGTTATGCTGCAGATCTGGTATAAACCAGCGGATACCGTCACGATCCAAGCAGCGGTCAGCATGCGTGATCTCACGCTCGACAGCCGGGAGGAGTCCCAGGATCCACAATAGGGCAGCGCAGAGTTCGACTGAAACCTGGTCAGCTGGAGCAACCGCAGATGCTTAGAGGCCCGGGAGGAGGACTCTCGATTGGTCAGGTCCGAATGCTCCAGATGGAGGATTATCCTCAATCGGAGATTTAAAGAAGCTGTTTGTCGAGTAGGTTACTCTCGAGTCGTGGAGCTATGCTGCAGTTAGCACGCGTGAAGTTATCCAAGCCTCTAGACTTTGGAGGAGGTGTTTTGGGTGACGGTGAGTTTCCAACAACTTCAGCAATTCATTATAGCCAGTTTGGACGCATGCTACTGAACTGCTGAACGAAAGCTTTGGAGTAACAGAGCGAAAGGCCATGAAGATGCAAGTCGAAAAAATTATTCTCGTACATTGTAGCTGGGTTGCGATTAGCATGTGCATGCTTGTTTTTGAAGGCTGAAAGAAGTTGTTGGTGCTGCGGAATGCTCGACAGTCGACGATGGTATTCAACATGCTCTATCTGCGAATTGAGAGGAGGTGTTGAGACCCACGATTGGGCAATTCGTGTATTGACAATCTCTGGTGGAACTAGCAATCGCTAGTGTAGAGTGCATTTATATAAGGTCCTCGCTGAGAATAGGTTCGATTTCGTTTTGAAGCATGATTGACTGTGTTGTAAATATCGTAAAGCATTATGCACCTACTACACACGTTCTACTGTATATGCAGTGAAGGGTTAAAGTGGATCTGACCTAACATTCCCAGCATCGTAATCAGAAATGATAACTTAAGTCGTTTACAATGGCGTTGTAAACCGCAATTCCAACTGCATAGTGAAAAGATTGTATAAAATGTCGTCTGAAGTCAGCTTAAATCAGATATGACAGAAAGTCCGCCACGTTTGTAAATTTTGATATGATTTTGCTTCAGCGCGGGCTTCAAGTGAGAGAATCATCGTTCTCTCTGCAACCAGCAGTGAATCCAGATGGCTGAAAATCAAATGAGAATTGAGTAATATTGACCAATGATAGAATAGAAGTGGAAAACATTGTCGCTGGCAACGATTTGAAGGCCAAGACAGCAAAATCTTGCGCTCTCTTGCATTCTTCCGATAAGTTCGAATACGGTGTCGGATAACGCCCAATAGGTGTAGTTTTCGTCGATTTAGAAATAAATAAAATTTATTTATGTATGTATGTAGGAAAATACATTTTTTTCAACATTCATACGATATTTCTATAATGTGTACAGAACGTATATCAAAACAGCATAAGAATATAATTACACAAAGGTTAGCTGTGTTGCCAAAAGTGGATTCATGGCTAACTGATATAGTTTAACGGAATCCAAAAAAATACATTTTAACTTTAATAGACAGTAGGTATATAACTACGTATAATAGAATTTATATTTTTATTCTCATAAAAATCGAATATTTACAACACTAATACGGAAAATTTGACATTGACAGGAACTATTAGCATACCAAATGAAACCCCCGACAAACCAAATTGATACAGTCGAAAGTATTTCTTTCGTTTCAAAACATCAAACGATAATTTAATGATATGCAGCAAACTGTGTGTGCCAACATGCTCATATATTTATAATTCTGGAACATAAAAGTTTTCACATATCGTTAGCCAAAGCTAGCAAGCTAGAGTATCAGGCTGGTCCTAGTCCTACAACAAGTTGAAGGTAGCTCCGGCTTTTTCTCTCCCCATAATCAGTCCTCGTCCCCAAAACGTCCCAGCCTCATCTCGGAAGTTCTCCGAAACAAACAAAACTTATTGAGGGTTTTCATATTATTATAACACAAATAACAAATTTCATTCCATTTCTCGCCGTCAACTTGATCCGAACCGACATAAGGTAGGGATGACAATGTTCCTACAATGTCACAATGGTTGTATATTTTTTTGTTAAAGTTTAAAAATTATTTTATGTTTTGGATTTAAAGTTAAGGACTCTCCCACAAACACTTAACATTTCTTTCAAATTTTATTTTACAACAGCCGATTGTAATCCCTCACAATCAACGGAGGGGCAGATTTTTCCTAGATTTCCTTATTATTGTTGCCGGCTCGTCAAGCTTGGCAAAAATCATCAGCCTCCAATACGAGAGAGGAAGGAAGCAAACACCGGAAGCCATCCGGGGAAAGGAAAACCGAAGGAATGGTGAACAGATTTTTCGCTGTCACACATTCTAGAAACACAATCAAAACCCCTTTCCAGCTGCCGACCTCATCGCTTCGTCCATATTGGAATGGGGAAGGAGTGGTGGTGTTTGCATTTTTCCAGCCTTGCAGCAGGGCTGTGTAGATAAAGAGCACCAAACACACAGCGACAGAATCCGCCTATTTATGTCAAAAACGGCAGACGGCTCGTTCACTTTCCAGCTTCCCGAGGATCGGTTTGCATTTTTTTTATTATTTTTTTGTTGCACTATTGCTCGTTACCCTTATTTTTTCCCATCAACCAAAAAGTGATGTGATTGTTTGTGTCGTTCTTTCTCTCGTCATATCGTTATTCAGTCAGACTCTCTGATTTGGAGCCGTGTAGCGAACGGCAGCTGATTTGTATCCTTCTTCTGTGAAGGAAGCTGTTGTACCAATCTGCCTACCTTATATTAAACTCAGACAGTCGACTAGGCTTGGTAAACTTTTCCCTGCTGGATGGTTTGATAAGTGGTTTAAGAGTAGCTTCGGGGACACCGGTGGAAAGATTGGACACCTGTATGCAAAAATTACTGCTTCGAATAAAAATGCAAATAAAGTTGGTGACTAGTTTGGATTGGCACCTCACATCAATTCAGTTTTAAGTTAGTAGTAGTATCCTGAGGTAGCCAGAATTTTTATAGCACGTAGCCGGGCTGGACATTTGATTTCAAAACTGTCGACCAACAATGCGCGCAATATCCAGGCAAATTTAATAAATCCGGGCTTATTCAATAATATACCATGCCTCTTGTTACGATTCAAGACTAATCCTAGCTCACATTTTCACCAACTATTCGTTTCTTCTACCCAAAGCGCTCTAGCTTTGACCTTTCCACCTATCAATTTTCATTCATTCAGCAGCTTATCCGCGCCTGTCACAGCACACGTACGGGTCTTTCACGCTTGCAACTCAGATGAATCCCGACGGTGATGTCATCCTACCCGACTTGACGTACTTCCACGACGTGAATACTCTTCCCCCTGCGAGTTCGACTGCGGAGAGGGTCTTGTCTTATTCCCTCAGCCTCCGTCACAGAGGGCGCGTTCGACTCGGATACTCCGCGACGGCAACGTTGGGGGTATCCTGTACAACGCGCGTCTTATCTTTGTATGTTTTACTGCCAGGATCGGACGCACTGTACTAAGATGCTCCCCGAAGGAGGAGTCACCCTACACCGGTTGCGAAATCGTGCTTGTTCCAACTCCTCTGCAGGGCAGTCATGATCCGGGTGAATCCATCGCTAACCACGCGCCAAGTATTGGCACATCCTCCGCACGATGTTGTTGGCTGTCGTGTCTGGTACGCAGGCGGCAAGCATGTTAGCGCGTACCCCTTCGAAGGTCGGACAGTTGAACACTACATACTCTGGTGTCTCTACTGTATCACCGCAGGTTGGGCAGAATGGACAACGTGTCCAAACCGATGGTGGTATTGCTTGAAGCACCCGTGACCAGTCAAGAACAGTGTCATGCAGAAATCCACCTCTCCATGTCTCCGATTCATCCAGGATCCGACGTTAGGGAACAAGCAATGAGTAATTCGGCAACGTTTCGAGCTGTTCCACTGGTGCTGCCAGTTGGATATCGAGGCTTCTCTGGCATGTTTCCGCACATCGGCCATGTGCCTGTGCCCGTAGCAGAAGATATCTTCCTCTAGCTAGACCGAGATGGGCATGACCCCCGTCACAACATCAGCAGCCACAGAGGACACCGTGCGGTATGCACTGATTTTTTACAAGTTTTATCAGCCGCTGCACACTGTTGAGCTTTTGCAGGTTACACTGCCTGCTCAAGGCTGCCGCTCCGTACCGCAAAATGGACGAGGTCACACTTGCCAGGACCCTCCTTCTGCTGCATCGGATCGCCGAGATATTCGACATGGCCCGTGAGAGGGCTGCTGTCGCCATTGCCGCTCTTTTGCAGGCGTAGTCGACGTGGGCCGTAAAGCTCAGCCGGTCGTCGATCATCACCCCCCGGTACTTGATCGCACGCTTGGATTGGAGCACCATCTCGATCTTTTGGTGAGCCAGACGCAAGCTCTTAGAGCGCATCCAACTTTCCACCTTCTCAATAGCTGCTATGGCAAGTAGCTGGACCTCTCCGGTTGATGGGTCCGATGCCAGGAGAACCACGTCGTCGGCGAATCCCACAAGTCTCACTCCCGTGGGGAGACGCAGCCTCAGCAGTTCGTCGTAGACAATGTTCCACAATACCAGGCCATGTATCGATCCTTGTGGAACCCTTGCCAAGACACTCACTGTTTCCAGTCCCTCGCTGGTCATATACTGTAGTTGACGGTTACGAAAGTAACACTCCACCATCCTATAGATATATGCCGAAATCCTCAGATGAATGAGCGACGACACAATCGCTACCCAACTGACGGTGTTGAAGGCATTCTTCATGTCAAGGGTGACCACTGTGCAAAACCGATCTCCTCTCCTCTTCTTCAGTCTGGCTTCGTCTGCCCCTTCGATGACACGTCGTATGGCATCCACGTACTTTTGCAGTGATGACCGAAATATTTCAGGATGTTCCAAAACTCCGGGTCCGGATGGCATCCCTAATGTAGCAGTGAAAGCCGCGCTCATTGAACATCCTGAATCTTAACCGAGTGTTGCATGAGTAGCGCGTATGCGTGAATTAGACCCCCTTCCGAAGTATTCCCTTAAGGCAGGTATCGGTTTGGGAAATGGTCCTAGGCCCCAGGTGGAGTTTAGGGTGTAAGTACATTAGACTGCCCCAAATTTGTATGGGAAAATCAAAACCTGTGAAATGTTATGCGCTGCAGGCTAAAATTGAGCCTAGGCCTAGTACAAGATCTCATGCCAAATTTTGGCCAGATCGGATCACGGGAAGGGGTCGCTCAACGAGCCTGAAGTTTGTATGGGATTTTCAGACATTTTGTTCGGGAGAAACATGAAAAACCAGTTCTTCCTCAATAACTTTGGTTCCCGTCGGCCGATTTCTTTCAAAAACGGGTTTTCTTAAAGCCTGAAGATAAAAAATATTTCATCAGAAGACTGCATTTCGAAAAGAGTTAAGATAAAATAGTTATGAGGCTTCAAAAGTGGGCTAACTATTTTAAGGATGGTAGTCATCACTGTTTAAGAGTCGGAGCGGTCGAACATATTGACGCCTCATTAACAGTGATGAATACCACCGTTAAAAACGTTATCCCATTTTTGAAGCCTAATAACTTTTTTATCTTCACTCTTATCGAAATGCAGTCTTCGGATGAAATATTTTTCATAGTTTAGGCTTTAAGAAAACCCATTTTTGAAAGAAATCGGCCGACCGAAACCAAAGTTATTGATGACTGGTTTTTCATGTTTCTCTCGAACAAAATGTCTGAAAATCCCATACAAACTTCAGGCTCGTTGAGCGACCCCTTCCCGTGATCCGATGTGGCCCAAATTTGGCATGAGATCTTGTACTAGGACTAGCATCAATTTTAGCTTGCAGCGCATAACTTTTTCAAAAGTCGGGTCATTTGGGGCACTATAATGTACATATATACGGATGAGTATATAACGAGTTGGCCCATTGGTTCCATGGAGACACAGCACTCGACGTGCATGCACTTAAATTTTAAAGAATTTTATAGATCATGATTAAATTTGGACCCTTTTTTTTTGACCCTAACAAACATTTCAGTTTATTAAAGCTCGTCTAATCCAATCATGGACTCTGAACAAAATTCCCCAAATATCAACACTATATCATTTCACACACGTACTTATGTGATTCACTTTAATGGGACGGGTAGGAAAAATGAACCGGAACATAATTTCAAGAAGATAAATAACGGAAAGAAAACTTTTCCTCCCCCGCTCCCATACAAATGGAGAACCCTTTTCCCTTACAGGGTGAAAAATACACCCCCATTCTGGCAGACGCTCTTTCGGGCGGGATCTTTCGAACGTTCTTCTCAAGTGGAAAGGCTATAGTTGAGAAATACTCCTTGAGTCTGACGTTCTCCCTTTCTGAGTATGTGTGTCGGTGAAAGTGGAATCCTCTAAATATCAATTTAGCAATTTATTTCACCAAATTTATACCTTCGGCTCCCCCGCAGAGCCGTCCGTATGGAATTTGTTTTTTCCCTCTCTCGGAGTTATTCTCGTTTTGACTTTTCGACTTGAGTGGCTTGAGACTTCGGGTTGAGATTGGTGGTTTTGGGATATTTTTTTGGTTCCTAGATAGGAGTATGTACATTTTCTTCACAGAGCCACTCTCAGTAACCACTGACTTTTGCTGGGTGGTTTTCGACAAAAAATAAAAATAAAATGGTTTGAGAGAGTAAAAAGATTCATGTCGATTTGGTAAAATGGGACCAGTTTTTATGGGAATGGGTTTTTTTTTTCACTAAGATAAGTAAGATGGTAAGTTTGGTTTTGAAAGGGTGATCATATACGAAATTGAATTTAAGAATCGAATTCAATTATTGTGGTTTTATCAAGTTGCTCCATAACTTCTTTGTAATAAAAGATAAATTGATAAAAGGTAGAGATTATACATTTCCAACGTACAATTTGACAATTTTTTAAAACAAATTATAAATTATTTTCCCTAAGTTCGACTGTTTTAAAAAAAAGTATATTTTTTTGAATTTTGAAAAAAATTTTAAATCCAAATTGACCAAAAAACATGGAAGGTTTATGAGTTGACCTAAAACTGCAATGTCATAATTCATTCATAAATTCTAAAGAAATTTCAGCTGAGGAAATAAAAAAATCGAATACTTTCGAAAACCTGGATAGCAAACTTTTTGACAAAATTCCTTCTATAAGATTTATGTTCGTCTCTATCGCATTGAACTAAATTGACAGAATAGTTTTCATAACTTTTTATTAGGCGTAAGAACATTTTACAGATAGGAGAAATTTTTATTAAGTTATGAATGTGCATAAAAACACCAAAATATAGGTGGCCCAAGATACCTCACATTATGTGGCCCATGATTCTCCAAAAAAAAAAAAATTAAAATTGGTTGCGTTTGAGTGACTTATTGGTAGATAATTCATGAAAAACTCCTTTTGCATGTAAAAGAGCAAGACAAAAATAAGATAAAAAGCATATGAGTATATTTGTCTTCTGAACTTAGGGTTTCTTACCGATGGATTTTGCGAGTGCTTGATTAATTATGTAAGTAAATGTTGTGATGACATCAAATGTCTATTGTTAAACGTTTGTCCGCAAATAATTTTGATCGCTTCATAGGTGCATTTACCCCTGTGTACAGTGGCAGAAAGCCTAAGACAACTATCCCTAGTCCATCCGACTCTGGTACTACACTGGTAAAGATGTCGGATTGGCAAGATGGTGTTTTGAGTTCGATTCTCACTCTCGACAGCACTTTGTTTTTTTTCTTGCTTTAAGGATGAATTATGCAAAAGGATAAAAATCCCTTTAAATGATTTTCTTGTTTCGCTTGAATGTATTGGAGCATCGTTTTTCACGAGAGCTCGAATCTTTATGCCAGTAGGGGAGATAAGGGCATAATGGCCACCTTCAGAAGGACGCTAATTTTACCATAGAAAACATATATAATTTGTAAGTTACTGCATTGTTTCGAGTTCAGACACTGGAAAATTCTACTTAGTAACTAGCTGAAACTTGAAAAAGTAACTTAAAACCTTAAAAAAGGCATATAAATTTTTTTTTCCAAAATCTGAAGATCAGTCACCGTAGGGGCATTATGAGAACCCTACTGGAGCAGTATAATCACCATTAATCGGGGCACGATGAACGTTTTCTGCCAAAGAATCTAACAGCAAATTCAACTCGATTAAGTCAACTGTATTATAAAGCTACAGCTTGACTTGTTTTAAAGTCTGCTTCATTTAATATTGGAACAAATTCTTTTGCTCATTGTGGCGCTCCTAGTGGACGGATTTGGAAACTTTTTTCACCCACGTGTCGGAAAATTCATAACCTTTCACCATGTATTCATGTCATAACACCAAACGATAGCATTTTGTAAACAACCGCCATGGAAGTCGAACGGAGAGATCAAATTGTGCACAGTTTTCTTGAAAATCCATTGTTGTCGGCATCGAAGCTAGCTAAACAGCTTAAAATGCCCAGAAATACCGTATGGCGTGTTATCAAGCAGTACAAGGAAACATTGACGACGGCTCGGAAGCCGCATTCGAAGCGTAGGAGTGGAATCAGGAACAAATTTAAGTTTTATGTTATTAGAATATCAAAGATTTAGAATTGAAAAACATAGACAAATTTATCAAAAATATTTCTAAAATCTTAAATAGTTTGACTTGAAAATTTAGCTAATTCATTGGAATATTGAAATCAAATATGAAGATTTGAAAGTTAAGCTTTTCACTATTTATGAAGGGTTTCTTTTTCAATAAACACGTCTTACCATTGTAAAAACTCATCACACAAATATCCTAAAGTATTGTTGAAAGAGTTACACAATCATCAAAAACTTATTGTGGACGCCACTGTTTTGAAACTGAGCACAGTTTATAACTTGTTTAGCTGTAATTAGAGATAAGGAAAATATGTCAATCGATAGGCGGGAACCAAAAGGCGGGAACGAAAATAACGTGATTATCAGTTATCGAACAACATCGAAAAAATATTGAATTAAGAGCCCAACGGGAATATTAAGTTAAAATTAAGAGCTTTTGAAAAATGTAAGAAATGATTTGTTAAAATATTGATTTGGTTGAAATAACAACTTACTTTTAGAGAATTGATGTAAGATTAAAATTGCGAAGAGCAGATAAAGGAAATAAATCAGGATCGTATTTCACCTGTTACTACTAATGTAAGTTAAAATATTCAAAACTATTGTACCTTATATTAACAATAAAATTTTCAGTTTTGAGCTGCATTGTAAAAATCTGCTACAAAAGGTGGTTTCTAGATTCGATCCGAACACTTATGGTTCAGCAAAGCATCTAAGGGAATTTTGTAAACATTTCACTGGAGATCGTACAGGAGAATGCGGAGGAATATCGCTGCATACTTTGATTAATTATCGTTTATTCCAGATTTTCTTGATATACAGTCCCCCCACAATCATGGGTCACACACAATTATTAGTCACCGGCCATTTGAACTGCTGATATCTACTAAATTAATTGAATTTTTTTCATACTACTATTTTAAGTTTATCAATAATATCATAAAAATGGATTAATAATATTATGTGTGCGCTTGATACCAGTAAAATTGATGTTAGAGTAGTTTTTATCATACGTTAATAATTATCTGTTGAACTATCGCACAAATTTCCAATGTTATAAGGTTGACATTTTAAACCGTTAGGCCCCATATGTGGGTATCCGAAAAATTCCAACAAAATAAATAGGTTTCAGGTCAAAAAGGACGAGCTTACGTTTTCCAAATGAAACTGAGCGAATAAACCGCGAAATTTCAAAATTATTTGCAAAATAAAATTGACCCATAATTGTTACAACATCTACACACTTTCACACAATCATGGGTCACTTTTTTGCTAGCAAAGCAAAACATTTCTTGATTGCTATAGCTCGACCCAAATACCCCGTTTAATTTATACTATCAGAAAATGCCCCTGAATGTTTGTTAGTAACGCGATGATTTCCATGTTGATATTCGGCTGTTGCCATGGACTTCTATGTGACTAATAATTGTGAGCAATTTGACTAATAATTGTTACGGGCTATAATTTTGACCCATAATTGTGGTTTTGAAAATCGCTGATTGTTTTGATAAATACTGTTGTTTTTCAACAAAACTGACAATAAAAACACATTTGATCCCAAAGAGGAAGCATTTAATGATTGAAATTCATGCAAAGCTAGACATTTGGTCAACTAACACCCAAATAAATAAGCATTTTGTGGTGAAAGGATACGTTAAGTGACTAATGATTGCGGGGGGACTGTATCCAGGCTTGCCCATAAATCCATTTTTTTTTTGTTTCTATTATAGTCTTTTTAACATCTTTATGTAATTTGCGACTTATATCAACGATGCGATTGGCGGATACGCATTGAAAAACTCATCCGGTACAACTGTGTTCGATGTTTACTCTTGAGCTCGAACTCGCGAACTTCGGCTTTGAAAGCAACTGAGCTGCCAACTGAGCTATATCACCAGCCTCCATAAATCCAATAAAGAATTCGAGATAAGTTATATCTAGCCGAGATGCCCAGATATTGTATAAAATTTTCCGGATTTTTTCCGTGTTTTTTAGATTATTCGCTAAATTAAATAAAAAACTAAAATTTCTCTTTGAAAATTTTAGGATTTTGTATTCAAAATCGATTTTTAATAAATTTCAAAATGAACATAAAATTTGGTTTCATCCTTCGATACGATTTTTACACTGCTGCTGTAATTCAATGCAATCTTTAAATTTTAAGTTTTTCTTCTTGTATTTTGAGAATAAAGTTTAGATTTAATTAAGATAGGCCCTTTTTAATTTTTTTTTTTAAATCATCTTAAATTTCTCGACTATGTTAATACGTTGTTTTTTACAACTATTTTGAAAATATCTTACTAAAAACGATATTTATCTAATTCGATCTTCATCTAATTCGTTATCTAATAAGCAATTCCAAATTGCTTGGCAACTGTTTCGACATGTTTTGTCCCACATTTCACAGGAAACCAATCTCCTTGTTGATAAACGCCCTAGAAGCGACTAGTCATCTGATGTCTTTCCTAGTTGAAAATAATCGACTCAAAAAACGAGGGGCATTAATATGGAAGAAATAGAAATAAATTGAAATACCTAATTGCTTTCGTATTTTTAAATTTAAAATTCAATAGAATATTCGGCCGAATATTCGTTTGGCCGAATAGTTGAAAAGGTCAATATTCAGTATTCGGCCGTTCGCCGAATACCGCTATTCGGTACATCTCTACTCAAAATACAGTGCAAAGTTGCAATGCTAGAGAATCTGGGAAATTGCAAATGGACAAAAAGTGTTAAAAAAAACCAGCCAACGTTAAAAATTCGTCGAAAATTCTTTGTTTCGTATTTTCATAATCTAAAAATGCAAAAAATGGTTCAAATTATTTTCAATCCTCTTTTCAAAATATATTTGGTGGGACTTCAACAACTTGACCGGTTCATTGATTGAAAAGTACGGTTTTGGCACACCTTTTTTACATTTTTTGTGGGCCTGATCTTAAAAAATTTCATAAAAAAATCCTACGTTTAGCTTCTAACTTCAGCTTTTTTTTAACACGTAGTGAATTTTTCTTGTGCTGATTATCAGCTGTTCTTTAGTTTTTTTTGAAGCACGTTTTTAGGATTTTCTTTCTGAGACTTTGAATAACGGAAAACTGAAATGTTGAAGCTAAATATGATCTGAAAAACAAATTCGAGTTACATCATGAGATTTTCAAATCCATAAAAGTTGTAAACAACGATCAGGAAATAAGAGAGATAAAGGGTGATACGGTCAATATTTGGTCAAGGGAAAACGCGTGTAAATCGGCGAAATCGTTTATTTAAAAAATCAAATTAAATTTCTTTTTCAAGTTTAATTAGTATAAAATTCAGGAAAAATATTCAGTAAGGCTCGTCCTTAGCAGTTTTTTTGGGTCTTCTTTAGGTTCCGCTTGACAATAGCCCAGTATTTCTCAATTGGGCGGAGCTCTGGCGTGTTGGGAGGGTTCTTGTCCTTGGGAACCACCTGCACGTTGTTGGCGGCGTACCACTCCATGGCCTTTTTACCGTAATGGCAAGATGCCAAATCCGGCCAAAACAGTACGGAACAACCGTGTTTCTTCAGGAAAGGCAGCAGACGTTTATTCAAACACTCTTTCAGGTAAATTTCTTGGTTGACAGTCCCGGAAGCTATGAAAATGCTGCTTTTCAAGCCACAGGTACAGATGGCTTGCCAAACCAGATATTTCTTCGCGAACTTTGACAGTTTCATGTGCTTGAAAATATCTTGCTTTCCCCTTCCTTTTACCGTATAAAACTCCTGTCCTGGAAGCTGCTTGTAGTCGGCTTTGACGTAGGTTTTGTCGTCCATTACCACGCAGTCAAACTTCGTCAGCGTCGTCGTGTACAGCCTCCGGGATCGCGCTTTGGCCGTCGTATTTTGTTTATCATCGCGATTTGGAGTCACTACCTCCTTGTAAGTCGATAGTCCGGCTCGTTTTTTTTGGCTCGATACACGGTTGTAGACGATACACCCAGCTTATTTGCGGCATCTCGGAGAGAGAGGTTAGGGTTTCGCTTGAAACTACCGGCAACTCTCTTTGTCGTCTCAACGGCTTCCGGTTTTCGATTTCCCCCCGATCCAGACTTCCTGGCTGTCGATAAACGTTCACCAAACACTTTATTACATTTGCAACGGTTGATTTGGCAACTTTTAGCGATTTTGCCAGCTTTGCGTGCGAGTAGCTCGGATTTTCGCGATGCGCCTGCAAAATTTGGATACGCTGATCTTCTTCCTTGGACGGCATTTTGACAACTGAAGAGTGAATTCCAAAATCAAAATAGGAGCACACACACCCCTTCAAAATGAGGGGTGTTCAGGTTTTTTAAATGCAAAATTGAAAGAAATACGTCAAGTTGATATTGACCAAATTTTGACCGTATCACACTTTATATCGGTTTTGGTCAGGAATGTTAAATTGACACTCAAGGGACACACTGTTACAGGTTAACATTTCAGGGACGGATTTAAAATGAAAACTATCAAAAAAAACAGTGACTACAAAGGGCGAACCACGCTTGGCCTACTAATGTTTGGTGGTAGAGTTGGTAAGAGCACCTGTATCCGTGATCCAAACAGCCGGTTTAGACCCAAATCCCGACCCAAGCAACCGCATCCGTGTTCCATTATACCAGTTTCATCTCACATTTTTTTTAGAACTGGTATAAGTATTGCTCCAAAATTGATGAAATTTGGATCCAATATGACGTAGTTCTAAACCGTTTGACAGTTAATGGAACACGAGTGGGGGTGCCCGTTTTTTCACTGTTTGGATCTTATTTCGTTGGTTCAATTCTTGTATAAATTAGACCCAAGAACAGACCACGGATACAGATGCTCTAAGCTTTTATAATGTGAGCTGTAAAAGTGGTTTAACGCGCTTAAAGTAGTTCCTGACACTTGCTTAATTTGACATTTCTCATAAGAAGTATATAACAGTGTTTGGGTAGCCCATTTGTATTTTCATGAAGAAGTTTTGCTTCCTTATATTGAAAAAAACCTTTTGTTTTTGCTTGACTTTCAAGCAATTTACACGTTTTCTGACTCCTATAAAAAAAAAACCTCATGAATATTTTAAAAACAGTTTCATATCAAAATTTCATATGGTTGAAGTTGTGCAAACTTTACTGGAAAGTTTTCGAAAGGGTGGAACGACCAAAAAGTGCTTAAATGAAAAACAAATCATCAAGCTATCGAAAGATTTCTTTTAATTCAACCTAGTGGTTTATTGAAAAGGAATCTTTCGATTGTTTTTATTCAATAGAATTGTTTAAATAAGTTAGCTCACAACACATATTTCGAATTCCTTCAAGGAACGATGCCTTTGTACTACATTAAAATAAATATCCTGATTCCATTGAAACTGGAACATTTAGCCGAAAGACCTACCTTTCAAGTGCTACGACTTCCCAAATGTTTAGCTTCCGGAATTGATTTTCAGTTCCATTTGTCCACACCGCCAGTCAATAAATATTGATTTCCCATTTTTCGGAAGCCAATCGTGATCAGAATCCACCGTTTGAAATCGGCGGAAGACAGCCAAAAAAAATATCGAACTGGCCGCTCCGTATCATCTGGCCAATACCGAAGTTCCGGGTTTTCAATTATATTGAAAGCCTTTCCGAAACTATTGCTTTCCACCGGAGAAAAAACTTCCGAACATGTGCAGTCCGTGAATGTGGAAGCTCAAATAGGCGTTTTGGGGGATTCGAATTCACACCACCATCAGCCGGCTATGCAGCGGCATCATAAATGAATGGAAAGTTGGATGAAAGAAACTTGTAAGTTCTGAGCGGGTTGGATGCCGGGGTTCACTATTAAGTAGCATGTGATAAGCGATTCCTTCCTTTTTTTTAATTTACACAGTTTTCTTTTGGATTTACGGCTCGGTTTTGTAAGCCGGCAGCCGACTATCTTCAAGCTGATCAGGAATGGAAAAAAAACAAGAGAGTCGAAAAAGGTTCATCGTACCGGTGAGGATTCTCTTCGTGTTGTTTTCCATCGTTCGACTTACTCCTGTTTTTTTTCTTCCGTCCGATACGGAAGCAGGATTTTCTTTCTGCAAACATTGAAAACTTGTAGCACCCGGGGGGAAATTTCATTTTTTTCTATCCTCTCCCCCCTACAACCTTACACATATTGAAAGATTTGGCCTAGTTCATGTTCACCTGTATGCGCTCGGATGCTCTTCATCAGGATAACGATGAAGGAAAACACTTGTACTCTTAATAATGAGCCAGACATAGGCCGGATAAGCTTGGAGTCGGATGACTCAACACAGACAAATTGCTAATAAACTAGCCTGTAGGCTTTCAAGATTGGTGAATATGTCTTAATGTTTCGCCGTATGTTTTATTAGGTTTTTTACAGCAGGTTTCTTGTTTCTAGCGATGATAATTCACAAATTTTTGTTTCAATCAGTATCGAAAAATTGTACACTGCAATTTTTGTCAAATGTTTCAACTTCAAACCTTTTCTCATTTTTCTAATAAAGATAAAAAAAAATACCTTTCTTATTCGAAGACTTCGGTTGAATTCGATAAAAGTGATTCAGACACCTAAATGCAACCACAAAACAACCCTCATTTCACAAACTGTGGCGTTGTTGGTGGTTGATTAAACGATCCTGGGGCATGAATTCATGAAAATCGGAATAAATTCCCACTATCACATATCCTGCAGCAGCTTCCAGCATCTGGTCCATATTTGCCTGAGCCAACACTAGCTAGGAACTCACCCGGAATCATCCATCTCTCGTTTGCTTGAGCTTTTGTGAATATCGTCACGTTGTTGGGTGAAACTACTAGGGATTGGTAAGAGCCTACATGGAAGATGGAAATGACGCCATCATCCCATTCAGCAGCAAACTCATTCCGAAAACTATATTCTGGAGCAAGAGAGCAGTCGCAATGTTGACTGTTTATGGTACGGTTGCTTGAGTCAATAACACCCGAAAGTGCCAACGAGTAATGGCATTCCCTGCTAGGAGTAGGTCTACTATAGGCAAGGTAGTCTTTTCGAGTTGTTTGAAGATGGTTTGTTGATGAGGGTGATTTGATGACGATAAAAGGCCAGGTGTTGATGATGATACTTTGCCATGAATGATACACTTGCCTGATTTCCAAAATTGTCGTTGTCAAATAGAGCATCCCAGTTTTTTAAGTTGCGTGTGCATAAGGGCTTTGATTAGTACAACAAATTTTAAAGAAACCCTTTCAGCCATTAGGTTCATAAGCCTCTATTACATTTAGTACAATTACAAGGTATGAACTAAAATTCCTTAAAATTTAATTTATAACATCTTCATTTGTTCAGTTTTATTTCTACATAGCTTTAACTATAGCAAAAGATTTATAAAATAGAATATTTTTTGAAACGATTGTTGTGTACCTATATTAGAGGAATTATGAAATGTTCAAAACCACCGGGCAAAATCATCGCTCATTTCGAGTAAAATGACCTACTTGGACTGTACATCGATCATTTACAATCTGGTAGACCATTCCGACTTGATTTGAGTGAAATCGAGATACTCAAAAATTTGTTTTGGATATTGTTTTCTGCTACGGTTCTTCCGGAACTTCCGCAGAGTCTCTAAGAAGCCATTCCATTCCATGCTTCTGTTGAGAAGCTACGTCCGAATCGAATGACCATCTAAGAGTATTTAGATTGGAAAAATTAACTTTATAAGGCAAATAAGCCAAATTTTGAAGGAAATTTCTCTTGGTTACTAACTTTAATCATTGACTGTAGAATCTAATTAATTGAAAATGTGTCAAATTCCGTCAACGTGTCTTACTATTTTTCAAAATTTCTCTATGGTGCACAAAGCAGTATTTCACCCCAAAAAATTGCCTAAATTCAAAATTTAAAAATAAACTTTTTCTAAACGCTAACTTTCATATACCTTTTGACGAATACTTTTGATCCGTTATTCAATAAGACCTGGAGAATTCCTTTTTTCGGATAAATCCCCTCTACCCTGTGATTAATAACGCTTCTAGCCGATGAAAACTACCCATTATTTCAAAAACTCAAAGCGGACAATAATTACCCCTTATTTTAAAGGCAATTTCAAGGGCTGCTTGTGGGAGATGTGTTTGGTGGTATATAAATTACAACAAAATATAATGTTACATTTAGTTTATTTACATTAGAATTAATTTTCAAAATTAAAATTCATAATATTTGGATATCACTTTGTTTACCATTAATCCACAGAGATTCGGGTTTGAACTATCGTCTTATTATCGTTACCCTTTTCTGGGACTGTGCAGTGCTGAAATAATAATAAGAAAAATAAGATTTCTGAATCAAAACAACATATATTTTTAATGAAACACTTACAATCTTTCTAAACATATTCAATATCACGGACAAAAAATATCGCTTTGGAGCAGGCAGCACTCCTTTTGAAGAGTCTCGAGCTTTTTAAAATAACTGGTAATGTTGATTCAACAAAATGACCCGTTATTTGACAGATCGGAATGTTCTTATAACTGGCTTAATTTTAAGCCTTTAAGGGGCAGCCAGAAGTCAGCGTGTGGGGGAGATGGGGGCATAATGGCCACCTTAAGGAAAACGCTTATATAACCATAGAGAACAGCTATAATATGTGAATTACATCATTGTTTCGTGTTCAGATACTCAAATAGTCTATTGCCTAATTGGATGAAACTTGAAAAAGTAGATAAAAACGTTTAAAAATGCATTTTAAAAAATTTTGCCGAAAGCTGAAAACCAGTCACTGTAGAGGCATAATGAGAAACCCCCCGAGGCAGTATGAGCACCATTAATCAAGGCATAATGAGCGTTTTCTGTCGGGGATTCTAGCAGCAAATTCGACTCGATGAAATCAACTGAGTAATAGAGCTGCAGCTTAGCTTGTATCGTCTGACGATTTGGCCTATTGGTAAGATGTCGGAGAGGTAATCAGTAGGCTCGAGTTCGAACAGTAGGCTCGGAATCGAACTCGAGTCTACTGATTACCTCTCCGACACCTTACCAATAGGCCAAATCGACAGACGAAACAAGCTAAGCTGTAGCTCTATTATTCAGCTGACTTCATCGAGTTGAATTCACTGCTAGATTCCCCGGCAGAAAATGCTCATTATACCTTCATTGATAGTGCTCTGTTCGCCTTTAGTGAACAAATTAAAGTAAAAAAGCGTTTTAAAATTGATTAAAGTGAAAAATGTTGCAGTGCGTACATTTCTAATCAAGGTGAGTTAAAGGTCATAAAAGCGGTGCTCAAAAATTATAATATTTTCGTCACTTGAGAACCTGTAACGGTCGTACCTTGTTACATGTTTCATTTGTAAAGTTTATTTGTTATTCAATACATTATATGTTATTTATTAAATGAGTTGTTATTTATTCATGAACGTCAATATTATTGTTAGTTTGTTACTATTTATTAATTAATATTCAGGTATAAAATTACTAACTACTTCTAAAAAAAGATCAGTTAATCAGTAGAGTCGAACTTGATAGAGCGCTGCAATTAAAAATAACGTTGATCATCAATGATAGTTGACCTTTCTCATAGAGTAACGGCCTGGATTGAGAATTTCCGAGGTCGAGTTCGGGATGTATCTCCCCGGTCTTGTGGGAGCAGGATAGTGAAATATCGGGGTCTGGTAGCAAAAATGAGCAACTAGATCGTGCTCACAAAACCCGAATCTCCCAAAGGTTTTCGTGTAATGACGTAGTTCCGGGGAGCTGGGTCTGATGGCGCCTTCCCTGATCTGAGGGTTAACAACCTATCATTCAGCCCCAGTTTGCCCACGAGTTTGGTTGTGCGCGTTTTGTTCGGGTTTCGTTTTGTATGTGAATTTATTAAGTGAAGTAAGAGTTTCTTGTTTAATTTTAAAGTTCTTTTCGTAGATTTCCGTTAGAAATAAGCCGTGTGTAGTGTGCCAAGCAGTTAATTATTTGTGTCTGACAAAAAGCCGATCATCGGCAGTAGCAGCAGCAAAAACAAGTAGGTGCTTTCCATGAGGGTCCGTCCTTAAAGGAGGATACCTTTTATGAAAATTTGATCGATCATAAGAATTATAATTTTGCAATTCTGAACGGTTGACAAATGGTCCGTTCACGGAACTAAGGTTGTCGAGGCACATTGGTCGATAAGCCCTTTTTTATGACCGCCCCAAACTAATCAAACTAAATATCACCCCGGAGAGAAGACGAGCAAGAGCACTGAGAGTTAGGTAGTAGAATGGCACACGGCTAGGTATTGAAAGGGTAGCTTAACAGAACACTATGTATGATCACGCAAATTAATCATGATTAATCGAATATAATTATACCCACATCATGTGATTCGGTAGAATAATTTATTTCGCCCTCTAAATACACCAAATCGAAAAACCCTAGCCAGAATTGAATTTTGAAGTTGGCAAGAGATCAGCGATGGAAATGAAATGAATATGATGCGATAAAGGTTTTATCCTGAACTGTACACTTAGCGATCTGTACAAGTAGCGAACAAACTTGGTTCCTCTCAATCCATAACAAAATGTTGTTACGGTTGTCACTCGGAGATAACGAATACATTGTTAGACAACATATAGCTCTGACAAGTGAGTAACTTTCTTTGCTCGATGTGTGCTCAAATCGCAAGTTGAAATGCTGCACTGAAAATGAGTGTCGATAACATTATTGACTTGTGACAGTCGAAGATTCTGTTGGTCCTCTGATTGTCGGAATGACATTTTTGAATTTTTGATTCCGTGACTGTCATGGAAAAATTTAAAAAATGTCATGATGCGACACATGAATAGAAAGCTCTTGACCTGTACATGATGGGAATTGATAGGAAAAGTGGTTCAGGGTCATCTGGTCCTGGCCACGGCCAATCTGGCCGGTTCCGGAATCCGAAAAATCAAAATAATCACATTTTAACTTGCGACACATCAATTGAAAGCTTTTGACCTGTACATGATGGGAATTGAATGAATTGATAGAAAAAGTAGTTCGGGGCCATCTGGTCCTGGCCACGGCCAATCTGGCCAGTTCCGGAATCCGAAAAATCAAAATGATCAAATTTTAACTTGCGACACATGAATAGAAAGCTCTTGATCTGTACATGATTGGAATTGATAGGAAAAGTGGTTTGGGACCATCTGGTCCTGGCCACGGCCAATCTGGCCAGTTCCGGAATCCGAAAAATCAAAATGATCAGATTTTAACTTGCGACACATGAATAGAAAGCTCTTGATTTGTACATGATGGGAATTGATAGGAAAAGTGGTTCGGGGCCATCTGGTCCTGGCCACGGCCAATCTGGCCAGTTCCGGAATCCAAAAAATCAAAACGATCAGATTTCAACTTGCGACACATCAATTGAAAGCTTTTGCCCTGCAAATGATGGGAACTGATAGGAAAAGTGGTTCGGGGCCATCTGGTCCTGGCCACGGCCGATCTGGTCAGTTCCGGAATCCGAAAAATCAAAATGATCAGATTTAACTTGCGACACATGAATAGTAAGCTCTTGATCTGTACATGATGGGAATTGATAGGAAAAGTGGTTCGGGGCCATCTGGTCCTAGCTACGGCCAATCTGGCCAGTTCCGGAATCCGAAAAATCAAAATCAGATTTTCACTTGCGACACATGAATAGAAATGGAACAATGATTATATGGAAAGTTAAAATTGAAACATCAAATGTTTTATTACATGTTCATTGTGTTTTAATATACTTAATATATTTTGGAAAAAAAATCTTTTACTGTTGCAAACCTTATCGAAAATTTCGTTTTTTAAAATACACTTTTTTATATTCTTTTATGTAAAACGCCTTCATGTAGGCAACGAAATTCAATTTCTTGAATTTTTCGAATCAATTATTGGTGCACCTTTTAAACTTGGAAAAGGACGAAATTCAATATAATTATGCATTCTTATTGTAATTTGGGAACCAGAAACTTTTCTCAAAGGGTAACAGCATTCTAAATTTGAGCGAAAAACACGTGGTCTGGCAGGCATTCTGCCTAAATTTTGATTGATTTTAGTTAAAATTTGTGGGAAGTTAATAAAATACATTGAAACATACATTGAAATATTTATAAAAAAAACGCTAAGCTGTAGTTTCATCAGACTTCGCAGGCAGGTTTACCATATATTACCATATATATATTAACCATGCAAAACTCAAGAGCTTTCTATTCATGTGTCGCAAGATAAAATCTGATCATTAAGATTTTTTGGATTCCGGAACCGGCCAGATTGGCCGTGGCCAGGACCAGATGGCTCCGAATCACTTTTCCCATAAATTTCCATCATGTACAGGGCAAGAGCTTTCTATTGATGTGTCGCAAGTTAAAATCTGATCGTTTTGATTTTTCGGATTCCGGAACCGGTCAGATTGACCGTGGCCAAAGCCAGATGGCTTCGAACCACTTTTCCTATCAGTTCCCATCATTTGCAGGGCAAAAGCTTTCAATTGATGTGTCGCAAGTTAAAATATGATCATTTTGATTTTTCGGATTCCGGAACTGGCCAGATTGGCCGTGGCCAGGACCATATGGCCCCGAACCACTTTTCCTATCAATTCCCATTATGTACAGGTCAAAAGCTTTCGAATCATGTGTCGCATGTTAAAATCTGATCATTTTGACAGTCGTTTTCGTACTGATGAATGTCGCTCTAGGCATCCCTGCTTATTAGTAAGAAAATCATTATCTTTGACGAAATGATTATGATAGGATCGCTTCTGTTCGTCAGATGTACATTTTCCGATAAACTCTTTATACCCAGCTGTGCACTTTGAGATCCACATCTTGTGGTCAGCGCACACTACAAGAGAAATATGGTAAGAAGGAGAGCGTAAAGTCTGAACCAACACGGATAGTATTTAGATGGTGCTCTTTTGAGATACTCGTAACTCGTTTCTCACAGAGGTCTGTTTGCAATTGTGAGAGGAGTATGTGAGTGTCGTCGACAGGCAACGATGTCAATGCATCGTAGACGAGGTTTGTATGTATTCAATTATCGCTAGAAGCGATTTTTTTCCATCGCTGCAAGAGATGTTTACTTTGCTTCGGTCGTTGTTCCTTTCGTTTGCTCGCTCTGCGCTTTGCGCATTAGAACACTGAGTCCACCACGCTTCCAGGTTTGGGGAGTATTTCTGGGATGAACGTTAGATTGTCCAATGATGAGAGTCTTCGGGTATGGGTGTCGTGGAACCATCGTGAGTCCTTAGTCGGTTTGAGGCGTTGCTGGTCACGCTTCTAGTTGGCAAACGTTCGCTACTTTTAGGCGGAGGTTTGAGTTTGGTCGTTTCGGAGACTTCCGTAGTCTAGCTGTCCTGACCCTCCTCGATTTGGGGAGCAATTCATACGACTCGTTCAAAGGAGTCTCGTCCGGGCAAACCTAGCTGTGCGGTCTCCTTTTCGGAGTGGCGCTTTAAAGCTGCACAGTATCATAGTCAGTGCAGCACCGACTACAAACCTAGCTGGTTATTATTTAATATTTCTGTAAAGATGAAAAGGATATTTTTTTTTTGGTGAAAAATGAATACTATGGGTAGTACGAAACAAGTCATTATGAAAATTTGTTTAAGAAAATACGTACTTATGTAGAAAAAGAAGTGCTCATTATGCCCTAGGTGCTCGTTATGCCCTCATCTCCCCTATGACGTTTATGTTTTCCAATATTCATTTTATTTTACTAACAACAGCGGCTGTCAAAACTTGAATATTTTGATAAACTAGAATTTAACTTCAAACCGTATAAAAAGTTCGCAACAGTTTAGCATGTACATTAAACGGAAATAATCGAGTTCAGTTAGTATTTTACTGAATTTTTAACATATGGAGTTCGTAAATCTGTTCGGTATTTTGTTTTTAATGCCGAGAAGTGACAGCCAAGATTATCAGTTAAAAATTTTTCAGTTATCAACGTGACAGCTTGTTTTTTAACCGAATAACCCGGAATTGTTTACCGAAATGTCTAGTTTATTACCGAAAGGTCGGTAGATTTGAACCGAAAAACTATAAAAGCCCGGCACTTTATACCGAACAACTGGTAGAGTTTTCCGATATACCTAAAATTACTACCAAAATATCTGTAACGAAACACCGTGTACGAACGCAGGATTCCATTTTTAGTGTCCCACGAATTGGGTCCCAAACGGCTGACGAAAACGGTTGAGCAGGAAGCAACAATGGTTCATAAATCGACCAGCGATGGCGGAGTGAACAATAGGCCGAAACGAGACGAACTTTCGGTAGCAGAAAAAACACGACCGTTGCGCACGATTAGGTTTTCAAAATGATCTTTATTGAAGCATAAATATATACATACATGTCACTTGCGAGCTATTGTTTGAATTCACGAATCACTTTTTCGTCAAGATTTTTTCTCACTCTTAGAACTATATGGTGTGAATGTGCAGTATTGTCAATTCAATGTTTTGTGTTGTGTGTTGTGTGAAATTTTGTTGGGTAAAATTCATGTTTGTGTGTAGATAATATTTACATAGAATTTCTCCACTTAAAGCTATTTCACTTAACATTTTTCGGAATATGATAAATTTTTGTTTCTTCGTATTTGTAATTCATTGATGTCTTCATATATGATCATAATTAATTCTTGTGGACCGCTGTTCGTTGTGACTGCGCCGGAACACAGCGTATTTTTTTTACTGGGAAGCTATAAAAGTTCAGTAATATCAACCGAAAACCGGTATATTTTACCGATATAACATAAATTTAACTAAAATATCGGTAAATATTACCGAACTACCGGTAAATATAACCCCAAAAAAAGGTCGGTAATTTTTACCGAAAAACTGGTATAATCTACTGAGTATCCGGTAATAATAACCGGGAATTTGGTAATATTTACCGAACGCTCGGTGATTATTATCGATAACTCAGAGGTTTTCGCCTGAATATTTGTATTATTTATCGAAATTCCAGTTATATTCAACCAAAAATGTAGAATTTTCGGTAATTTTTACTAAAAACCGTAAAACGTTCGGTGATTTCAGCTGAAGATGCACAGCGTATAGCTTGAGATGATTCGAGTGTCGAGTCATTTCGCGAATACTTTTTTCATTTGCTGAAATTACCGAGCCTTTCTTGGTTTCCGGTATAAATTACTGAAACTCCTTCCGTCTCAGAGAACACAACCGTCTACCGCCTCGAACGTGTTCAGCGCTGTTTCCTTAAATACCATCTATGACGCCTCCATGTTTGTACGCCAAAAAGGTTTGAAGAAAAATGAGTTAAACAGTTAACAGACATGGTTCGTATTCTTTCAATGTCTTTAGACACATTCGAAAAACCCAACTAGTACAAAGCAATAGTCATATTTGATGATGAAAATTTGACTTAAAATCACAACAAAAAAGATTTTTAAAAAATACGAGGTTTTCATGAGAATTCAAGGTTTAACATAATAATTGAGGTATCAAGTGGACTTAATACTAATTATTATCACCAGAAACCTTAAAAATCACGGCTAGGGTTTTGAATTGGCTAGAAATTAGATTTCGAAACTCATATTCGATTAGTCAAATTCTGAGATATTCAAACCTTTGACTGTTCATGTACATCGAAAAACACATTTGGTTAACTTTTTGTTCTATAGTCTCCTGTGTGCGGACTGAAACAGGGAGCGTCCATACGATAAGTAATGATGCAAAAGTAGATGCGTCTGACTAAATGAAGTTACAAACTAGCAGCATCACGCATTTGTTTTCTGTTGTTGTTGTTGGTTATCCACCAAGGGAGCACGGATTCACCGCAGTTTCTGCCTTAGTAAATATGTGCCCACATGCATTCTTAGATTATTTATACCGTATTTGTTTTCTCCCCTCGTACAGTGTTCCACCTTATCCGATAAAAACAAACACAAATCGTCGCCAGTATATTGCCACCTCACTTACTCAAAAGCTCTCTCGCTCACACTGACAAAATGTTTGGCTCACTACCGCCCGATGGCAGTGCAACACCAGGTCAAAACCAGTGCAACACTGTCCGAATAAACAAACAGTTTGGCAGCACCTAGTGGTGCACCAGTGCAACACTAGTGCAACACTCGGCATAAACAAGTACGCTATTAGTTCGACAAATCTCCAATGCAGCGTGTAAATCATACCCGGACCTCATGGCTCCGTATGAACTGTTATGGAGTGAATGCATTTGTGTTTGCATTTGTGTTTATGTATGTATATGGTACATTTTGGAAGAACGAGTCAATCAGGTGAGCTTGTTTCCTTACAGGTATTCCGGCATCTGTGTATATACCTGGTCAACTGGCAACTGATTGAACATTCTTATTAGAGCAAGTTAACTGGTGTTGGGAAAAAGTGGTATAAATTTTGACATTTGTAGCACATTTTGAAAATTTTACAATGTAAAAATGTTTTTAAGATCTTTAGGCGATTTTTTTAACTAACCTGTTCCTATTTCAGCCGTATGTGACATAAATATTGCTATTTTTGCATCACAGCATGCGAAAATAGAACACGTGTTGTAAAAAAAACTTGAAGGCCTCAGATATTGAAAATGTTTTTGCATGGTAAAGTATTCAAAATGTACTAAAAGTGTAAAAATGTGTACCACTTTTTCCCAATACCAGTTAACTTGCTCTTATATAGTTAGTTATAAGAGGAAACAACACATCAGTGGCCGACAGCACTAATGGGGTTCGAACCCAAAAGTGTTCTTGCCAATTCTGGGAATCGAACCCAGTACGACTGGCATTCCAAAACCAGACTCGCGCCAGCCTATCCACTAGACCACATCGGTGCTGTTTTTCTACACCGATTTCTGTAATAAAAATGATTTTTGACACGGTTTTCGGTACCTAAAAGGGTAAGTCCTTGGTGTGGATCGCAGATTTGACAGGATTTTAAATCGAAAATTTGTTAAGCAGAAAAAATGCGTCAAAAGGCAATCACATAGATTATGTTTTGTTTTGTTTTATATTTTGGAACCTCGAATGTTGTCAATCAACAATTAGTCTCTAAAGTTTTGAAACACAAAGCAAATGTTTAAACTTCCATTATGACGTTGTTGAAAAACATTTTTATTTTTGAATTATTAAAAGACTTTTTTAACCCATCTTATCCATACCTTTTTTTAAATAAACATACAACTCTTTAATTGGATAGTTGTTTAATTGTTTTAATTGTTTTTATTTTCAATAATATTACTTATTTACCCACTTTTGAAAATTTTGCAAATGCGAACAAATCAGATTTTTCCCATGTAGGTAAATCAAAGCTCGTTTGTTTTTAAATGTTTTAAATTCAACAGGGAAGTGAAACCAATACTTTTGGAAACTTGATATTCTTCTTAACACATCAGTAGTTTTCTAAACTTCTTTTAAACATAAAAATGAAAATTTCAATTGATCATGCGGAAATATATTTAGTCTAGATAAAGTCCAAACAAAATCTTTCTACATCAAGGTAGCTGATCGAGACCGAACTTTCTTAAAAATGTTCATTCAAGTTCGGCCAACAACGGGAAATTTGGAATAATTTATTTACAGCTATATAATTTTAAAATATAGAATGAAATCATGGAATATGAGGATTTTTTGTATTTGTATTTTTCGTACTTTTTCGGATGTAGTTTTGCAGATTTCTAACATTTTTATGTTTCGAGTTAAATTTGGATAGATTTTTTTGAAATTAAAAAAAAGCATATTTTGAAGCTACATAGCTCTGTTATTTTTCAACGGAAATCATGAAATAGCGCATTGAAATTTAATCAGCTTATCAAATAAAATATTTAAAAAAAGTAATGATCATTGACTTGGAAAATTTAAAAAAAGCTCCAAATAATGTCTGAAAGTACCGTCATCGCATCACCGAATATTTTAAAAATCAAACCATTGTATAGCCCAATCTAAGACGCAACTTTCATCTGGAGACAACAAAGTAAGCCAATAGCTATTACCGTATGGTAAGAAAAAAAATCACGCATCTTTGTGAAGCAGTCTATTTAAATTGGCCATCAGATTTAAAATCAAGAAAATCGAGTGAAACCTGTTCTTCTGTCAATGGAATCGCTTGACAGACCTTGACACACTAGCCTACTGTCAGAATGAGACTTCCGCTGGATCATTTCCAACATCGTGGTCCATGTGTATAGACGAATAGTCCTGTGCCATCAGAAAACGGTTACAATATAAAACCACTCGTATATTTAATGCTCTGCGATCGAATCGAAAGTTCCAGTGCGACTGTTTGAACTTGATTAAACGAGAACGAAACATCAATCGCACATCTTTACAAGCGAATCACACGTCGAGTGACGGAACACTCCGAAAGGCGATCCACGTAGAGCATGAACGGAGGGGCATGATCTGGAGGATCAGGATGAAAATTTGGTAAACCCCAATCGTTCTAATGTTTCTCAAATGTGCACATAACACATGGGTCGAAGCTAATTGGAAAGTCGATCAAAGTCCCGAGAGGATCACACGACAAGGTTGTCATTGATATCTGCAGTAATATAAAACTGCAATAATAATACAAATCAATTTAAGGCACAAGAGGATTCAGATTCTAATGCTCCCAAAAGTCTTCGAGAAACACAGAGCGATGAAGGTTTTCTGAGGTTGCCCTTACAACAAAACGGACTAGAGACTAAGGCATGAAGGCAACAATAAATTCCAATAAGAATTTGGAATAAGAAATCCAGTAGGAGGAAGGAAACAGCCAAGCCCTCATCAGAGGGCTTTTGGTGTAGGTTGAAAAAGTCATCAGGTGCAAGATATTGGTGCGCCGCAACTCAACCATTCTCCGCATCCAAGCTGGTATATTCATCTGTGAATTGAAGAAGTGTGTGTCCAATAATCTACCCGGAGCGAATTGTAGCTCAGTTTGAATCGAGAGCAGGAGTAGTTGCGCGAATTACACCATCGTGGCGGACGTGAATGCCGATTTGCAGTGTGGCGCCGTGAGCGAAATTCATTATCGCGTCCGAAAACAGCTAGTTCCACCGCCGTCTGGTCGTGTCCATCGAGGCAGAAAGGATTAAGTGAATTTATTCATCATCGGGGGAAACAGACCGAAGAAAGGATCTTGCATGTGATCCGCCAGTGTGTGCATGTGAAGCTATAATAGTTGGTAACCTCTTTCGAAGGAGAGCTGAGCAAGCCGTTCTCTCGCCGTGTGGTGGAATTTTGTACACAGCTTAGTGGTGTTCGTGTAGTGAAATTTAAGTCCCAGCTCGTGCACTAAGACAACATTGTGATCCCGTTTTGGTGTTTTGTTTTGATTAGTCCTTCTTCATCGCAGTCAAGAAGGATCGAATCAGAGGTCATCGCCCTTAGTGGGCAATATGAATCAGCTGTTAAGCATGCCGCATGAGTGAGCTGATAGTTTGGAGAAGCAGTGTTGTATCGCATCCGGGTACAAATCTGTCGACGAACTGCAGTAGGCTAAGGTAAACTAGTTTTAGGCACATAGTATATACAATTAAGCAGTTTTGATTATAGAATGACAGATTTGCACATGATAATGAATTTAATTATGCTTGTTCATTCATTCCATAATACATAAATAATTATGCGACTCTGAATGATTTATATTGAAAACACTTGTCTTACTCAATAAACGAGTAGCTCTGTCGACACATTGGTCGACACGATACTATTGATACTATTGAGATTCATTGATTTATGGTCAGCACACATCGAACCTTAGAATCGTTCATAGAGAATCCATAACATTTTTTAATGCCGCTTGAGGCTTTCAAAATAGTTGTCAAAGATCGATATCAAGATTTAGTCAATTCGTCTTGAGCGTTGTGAATTAATCTAGAATCGGAACCCTTACGTTTTCTGGCTTCAACGGGCATACTAAATAGAGAGACGGTAACATAGCTCCGTTAATAGTTATTAAAGAAATAATGACAATAATTCTCTTTTTATGCATCGAAAACAAACAATCGTCTAAAAACTGCACTCACATAAGAAGGTAGTGCGTGCTTCTAACAACATGGGAACAAGAATACTTATAAAAGCAGGTAAAAATCCTATTTTTTCGTGCTTCGTAGAGTGGTTGTAGCAAAACTGACTTCAAGTTTCAACAAATAATTAAGTAGTAGAACTTTGGTGTCTTCAGATGAAAGTTGCAACATAAATTATGCTATACAATGGTTTTATTTGCAGAATATTCGGCGATGCTGATGGTACTTTTAGACATGATTTTAAGCTTATTTACAATTTTTCATGATAAAGGTCATTACTTAAAACCTTTTAAATTATTTTTTTGAAATGCTGTTGAAATTTTGATGCATTTCGAAAAATAACAGAGTTTTGTAGCTTTGAAATATGGTTTTAATTTATTTACAAAAAAAATCGAACCAAATCTAACTGGAAAAATAAAAATTTCTGAAATCTGAAAAAACATGTGTTTCAAAGTGATTCAATTTTTGAGAGAGATTTGCCTTGCTTATCAAAATGTGAAACCAAGTTTTAAATCGAATAAAATCAAGCTTTTTTTAAACCAAATTCAATTTAAACGCCTATATGTTCAATTTCTTTCCAAATATAAAAAAATCAATACACTAGAAAGCATAAACAAATAATGCAACAATACGAGCTTGCTGAAAAAAAAAATGGCAAAACAAAGATAGAAACAATGTCCATTATAAGCATTCATTCGGGAGCATCATTCCAATCAGCATCTTTTCGCGCTTCGTCCGCTCTCTTGCAATGAAAACGTCTAGGTTGTTATTTGAAATTGATGATTTTTTACTCCGCCAATGTTTGCCCCGGAGCGAAACTGCAATCGGTAAGTGTAGGCCAGCTATGTAGAGGTCCTGGTGCTGCTGATGGTGCAACTACATGAACGAAAACGAGCAAACGCCAGTAGGATGTTTTCGGCAAGCTTCAAAAATGAAACGGGAAGCTGTAAATTTTCATGATTTTATGGGAATGAGAAATACCTAGCATCGAAGAGTAGACTGGTCCCGGAGGCGATAGTAAAAGCTTTTAAAATTCCTAGAAAACTTCGAGAGGTAAACAAACGGGGTATCGTGAGGAGGTTAACCGGGAAACTGGTAATTTGAAATTTCAACCGGGTACTGAGCAATGAATGTTTGAAAACTGACTGATCATTAATCATACCCGAAGCAAAACTATCGGAGTGTATCGGATTGATTTGCAACTTTTCGAGGTTTTCATGATAGCAAAGTTTGTTTGAAATTGGTTAGAAATCGATTTTATTGGTGTTTTAAGATTTGTATGTTTATTTTGAAATTTTAACACAATTTTAAAGCAGATTGATTTTTGACAAGTGGTCTAACTTTCTACTAAAGAACTTTTCCTAATAATGTTTAATGATGGTGTTTATCGTTTAATAAATTTAATACACAAATATGGCTATACAATTAAAATTTTTATTTGTTTATTTAACTAGTTTTAGCCAAACATTTCTAGATAATCAGGTGTAGTCTCTCTAAAGGTGTTAATTAGAGTTAAAATTCGAAGTTTTAATGATAAAAATCATATATGACCCATTCCAAGCACCCCTCAACCGAGGAACCGAATTTCTTTATCATGATTCAAAAAAAAAATTTCTCAGCGTTTAAAAGGTTATTTCTAGAGCGTCATTTTCCATCGGAAAATTTTCATTTGCCTTATTTTTAGAATTGAGTATGTTATCGTTGAAATTCAAAAGTTTTAGTATGAAATATAATCGATTTTTGAAATTATTCTTTATTTAAAACAGAACTTTGTCAAAAATCTAGCTAAGTCAAAAAAAAATTGGAAAATGATGGTAGAAACGCCATCTTCAAAGCATGTAAATAATAGTCACAGCAAGTTTACGCTCTAGCGTCGTTGATAAAGGTATCTATTTTATCGCGTTGTGACGTCACGAAAATTCTACTGCTTTTGAATGCATAATTTACTGAAATGTCACATATTGTCGAAAATTGAAGGTCTCTCCAAATTTTTTGAGAGGAATTTAATGCAATTTTTGGATTAAAAATCGGTTCAGAAGGTTGTGAGTTGCACCCGGGTAAAGAATTCGTTGTGACGTCATATTATTTTCTGGCATCATGTTCAAACAAAATAAGTTCAATGAAAAAAATGTAATGAGATTCAAAAAATCTTTAAACATGGCAAATTTAATAAATTAACTTTTTATATAAAAAAAAATCATAAGACTTTCATAAAAAATTTATTTCTTATTAAATTATTCTTTTAAAAAAAATGTTTTTATTTGTAATTTCCACCTCAAAGAATGCCACTGTCACTGTAAATGTAAAAAATCCAAATCGGACACCGTGTTCACATAAAATCTCGCATAAGAGACTTTTAACTGAATCACAAAATCAACCAAATTAAAATATGTACTAGCACAAGGCCCCATGAAAAATTTTGGCATGCAATATTATACTAAGGAAAGGGGTCGCGAAACGCACCTGAATTTTTTATGAAAATATGTGGATTTTTTTCGGCATGAACAAAAAAAAACAGTTTTTATCCAATAATTTAGGTCTTTATCAATCGATATTTTTTTAATTTGAATGCTTAAAATATGACACTATTTCATCTGGAGAATGCATTTCGATTAGAGTTATCATAAAACAGTTATTAAGCTTCAAACAAGGGTATATAAGCGTCCATCTTCTTGACCCTTCAGAAGCATTTTTTTAAACTCAATATTTTTTTACTTTATCTAAATGGGACCTTGGAATGAGTTTTTTGTCATACTTGAAGCTTCGTGAATAACAATTATGAAAACAAATCGGCCGAGAGAGACTTAAGAAATTGAGGCAAAACTGGGTTTCCATGTTCCTTTCAAACAATGTTTCTCATATTTCCATACGAATTTTATTTAACTAACTTTTTATAGATCGTAATCTTTTGAAATTATTATTTATTTCTCCAATGTTTGCAAACAAATATTCAAAAAAGATTCCGAAACACATTTCAACGCTTTTACGAATGAGTTTTTCCTTGAATTAGTTTTTTTTTTAATAAAATTCACGTGATAGCACAAATAAATTTCGAATAAAATTGGTGTAAGCAGTGCTGCGAACCTTATCTGCTTATATAGGCCTTTTAGAGTCAATGCCTTTAATATTTTTGGGAATAAAAGGATCAATTTCATCACCAAATTACATTGTTTGTAGGGTTTCAAAGCATTTTTAGTAAACTAAGCATTAATTTTAAGATTTTACTTTGATTTATTTTATGTTGCTTTGCAAAACCGTGCTTAAAAAACATGGCGCGTTGTGACGTCACGAAACTGAATCGCTCTAAAATAAATTGAAATCAAAATTTGAAAAAAAAACAGCGATTTGTTGGTTGTAATGAAACGATACTTTTCTGATATTTTCATAAAACTTTGATCGAATAGAAGAGCAGAAAAATGCGGTGTTGTGAAAAAAAAAAAACTGAAAAATGGAAAAAGTGGCGCGTTGTGACGTCACGATTCCTTTTACATATATTATAATAACTATTTGTTCAATAAAAAAAATTCTGATTTCAAATTGTAGCGAATCAAATTTTGATCCAAGAAGGTTTTTTTTTCAATGTGAGATATGAATTGTAAAACTAACATACAATATACAAAATAATTGTTTTGCAAACGTTGTGATGTCACGCTGGAATGGGTCATATTTACACAGCAAATTTTTTTTTGCTGGAAACCAGCAAAATTTTGCTGGTTTTTGTCCCGCTGACTTTCCAGCAAAATTTCCAGCAATTTAAATTGCTGGAAAAATCAGCAAACGTTAATGCTGGTTTCCAGCAATTCAAATTGCTGAAAAATCAGCAATCCAGATTGCTGGAAACCAGCTTTTTTTTCAACACAACCGGCCGTATTTAGTATCAAATTTATATTTCAATTCAAAATTAAATTGTGACTATTGGCTGTGCATATAATAAGCAATAAAAACAATTACTATTTTTCAATAAGGGATTTATTTATTTCGAGAAACACAATTTTTTACAATTTTCTAACATCGGCTCTGCAGATGCCCCATGGGGTGGCAGCTTTGTGCCAAATGTTGATCACCGCCACCTGTAAAAAAAAATTTGATTAGTATCATTTTTTTTTATTTGAGATAGGGAAAAGCCCGCGGGAGTAGAATTTATTTGAATTCGAATCCTTGCTCCCGTAGGCATAAAACCTTCTCATCATTTTATTTTTTTTTTCATGATTTTTTTTCGAATATTGTTCTACAATTCATTGGTTACAATTTGTTTTTGGATTTTGTATAAATAACAGCTTCTGATGGTGTTGGCAGCGGTGGTGGTGGCAGCGGTGATGGAAGGCGGTGGTGGAGGGCGGTGGTGGTCGGCTTGGTAGCGATGGAGGCGGAAACGATAAAAAAAATATATATGGGGGCGGGTATTAGTTGGAGTCGATTGCAGAGGTTGTAGCATGATGAGAATTTTCAGGACGGTTGCGCACCCTCAGTGAGATTTCAATCTCTATTGAGAGGGTGCGGCGGGCATCTAGTATCTTCTAGATAGTCGGCATCAGGGATTTACAGATACAGATTCAGATTATTTCTCAGATGAAATTTCAGTTTCAACTTGAATTTTGTACAGTTGTTTTCCGATTGTAAAACTGTTGGCAGAGCGTTGAATCTTTGGCTACCATAGTAAGAAAAAGTAGCTTTACCCCTTTCCGTGTTCATACGACGTGTCGTCAAGTAATTGTGTCTTCGTGTATCATATCCATGGGTTGAGAGAGGAAGTTGCAGGTTCCGGTGGGTGTGTGGATTATGGATAAAGTTTTTGATTTGAATCAGAGTTTGTAATTCTCGCAAGGCTTTTACAGGAAAAACTGAAGGCGGAGATTCTCGATACAAGTCAATCGTTGGGTATAATCTCGGTTTTCCAAATACTATCTTTAAACACCTGTTTTGTAGAGCTTGTAGAGACTTCAACCTGCTTTTACTGGCACTTCCCCATATTGCAACCATGTACTGCAGTTTCGATTGGACAAATGCATGGTATATTGATAAGCGTTGCTTTATTGGAACAACCTTTCTAATCCTCCAGAGAAGGCCGCACTTAGAACTTATCTCCCTTTTGAGATTTTCGATGTGACTTGTCCATTTAAGATCAGCATCAATGATGAGTCCAAGGTATTTGTAACTTTGAACTTTATCGATGGTTGTGGATTGAAAAACTAGATCATTACTTGGTGGCATTTGAAACGACCTCCGAGAGTTGAAAACGGTGTATTGCGTTTTGGTGAGATTAAGAGACAGCAGATTTTCAGAGAAAAATTCTTGAAGCAGTTGCAAATCTTGTTTCATTTGAATAACGACTTCTCCAGGATCATTGGTGATGTATAACAACGAAGTGTCATCTGCAAAGAGTCTTGGTTTTCCTTTTAGACCAAGCTTCGGTAAGTCATTTATGTACAACAGAAATAGTAGCGGTCCTAAGTTGCTCCCTTGTGGTACGCCGACAGTTAAAGGCAAATGCGTACTGTTGCTTCCGTTGACTACTACGTACTGTTCTCTTCTGCTCAGATAATCTTCAAATAACTTATTGGCCGTTCCTCGGATACCATAAATATGCAGTTTTTCCAGCAGCACAGAGTGGTCTATGGTATCGAAGGCCTTTTTTAGGTCCAAATAGAGAATGCCCACGTACTTTTTTGCATCCAGACCATGTAGAATTTCGTCCACTAGCTCACAAGCTGCTGTCAAGGTACTTGATCCGCTTCTAAATCCGTATTGGTGGGTATAAAAAAAAAATTTATGGAATATCTACCTGTCCAATAAAAACTCACCTTTGACTTGATGCCTGGTTGCTAGAATATAGAGCAAAATCAAAATGATTATTTTAATCCAACAAAAAATCGTAAAATAGAGTCTCACCTTGCTCCAGCGTACGAAAACAAACAGACTCAAATTTGACAACTCGATTGCTGATTTTCCAGCAAACTAGATCAATTGCTGGAATGTCCAGCAATTTGAAAACCGATAGCTGATTTTTCAGCCAAAATGACAAGACTTCAACCGAATGCTGAAAAATCCAGCAATTGGAAAACCGATTGCTGGTTTCCAGAAAAATTTTGGATTGCTGAACGTTTCCAGCAATTTTTTTTTGCTGGAAATCGAGTCAAAAATTTACTGTGTATTCTCTTTAACCTGTTATTTAAGGACAGCGGTATTTACAAACATGATGGAGGCATACAAAAACACTTTCTTATTGCACTTTCCAATCATTATGAAACCATAATAAAAGCTTAAATTTGTTTTACTTCTAAGGTTCATTTGAATAAGAAACAAAAACCAACCAACTTTTTATTTTAAGCTTCTTTACGTTCAATTTCTTAGAGCAAGTTCACTGGTGTTGGGAAAAAGTGGTAGAAATTTTGACACTTATGGCACATTTTGAAAATATTGACATGCAAAAACATTTACAAGATCTGTGGCCTTCTAATTTTTTTACAACACGTGTTGTATTTTCGCATACTGTGATGCAAAAAAAGCAATATTTCTATCACATACGGCTGAAATAGAAACAGTGTTGTAAAAAAATACAACGCCCCAAGATCTTGAAAACATTTTTCCATGGTAAAATTTTCAAAATGTCAAAATTTCTACCACTTTTTCCCAACACCAGTAAACTTGCTCTAAAAGTCAAAATATTACATCAAAAGGTATAAAAACCTTGTTTGAATTTAAAATTTTTTTGAGTTGGTTTATTCATAAAATTCTTTCTTGCTATATGTTCAAAACGTATTACCCTCAAATGCATTGATAAGATATGTTGTTTTGTCAACAATTTCGTCAAACGGCCGTAGGCGCATTTTAGCCGATAGGCCCATTTGGGAGACCTTTTCCCTACCTATTCCAATATGAATTCAAATTTTAGGTCTAGAAAAAGAGTGGGCGGGATTGAGGGTTGAATCTCCCCCAGCCCCATCAAGGATCATGTGATTTTGATAACTGATAACTGAGATGATATTAACAAAAAAATAAGATCAAAAACTTAAATAAATAGTTATTCATGCTACAAAGTGGATTTTTTCAGCACGAATCAAACATTTATCCAACTAGGTTTGCCAATTTGGATAATTTCTTCACAATTTTTTGCAAAGCTGAGAATTACCGATGAAAACCGATCAGTTTGATTAGATAAAATGGATCAATTGTTTTCCTTCGAAATCAATCAATTCGAAATTTAAAAACAAACATTTTTGTACGGAGTTGCAAACCTTTTAAAAAAAAGGATATTGGATGACTTCAGTTTGCTTTTTATCGTAATAAGTTTTGTTTAAAGAGACAACGCAAATAGACCACTGCTTTCCACAGTTTGTATCGATTTTCGATTCCGGAAAAGTATCTATTTTCCCTTCAGACATAATTTGCAAGCACCCTTTCACACTATTCAGGGAGCGCCGGGGAAACATTGTAGGAATGAGAAAAAACTATAAAAGTATCGATGCGCAGCAAATTCCGGAAATAGAAATCGTACCCGAAAATAGTATCTCTTTGCTTTAATAAAATATCCGTATCACAGCACTTTGGTTAGGTTTTAATGTAGACAAATGCTTGAGGAATTTTTGGCAAAAAACTGATCTCCTATTATCTGCTTTCTTCACAGATTTAAACTTTAAAAAATTGTTGAGTTTGTTATTCGATTTAAATTAAAAGATGCATTTAATATACTTTAGGTATTATAAGTCCTTGTTGATGAAGCTGGAAGTATGAAAAATCCTCAGGATCGTTATAAGATTGCTGCTGAATATCCTTCTTTTCATGCATCTTTAATCATTCAGTTTAAAGCCCAAGGCTTGTACCGAATCAGGAGTCAGACAAATTCTGATGCACCACCCAAATTGTCCGTTTCATTCCGAAACCCAAAACTTCAATTTGGTCAGGCGTCGCCGTCGTCGATTGTGTACGGTGGTCTCAATTCCGCTGCCAATTGGAATGATATGAACGTTTAGCAATTTTGACATTTCGAACCAGACGTTTCGGCTTGCGGGGAATTTTCCGGGGAAGTCTATTCCAATTTGTAGGCCATCGGCCAGCAAATACCGCATGATAATCGGCTTTGGCAGACTCTCATTACCACCTAACCTGGATTTCTCCCACCCCCGTCTCAGTGATCGAAATGTGTTGTGTTGTGTGTCGTCTTTCAAAACAAATAAACCTCTAGGTTCTGGTCAAGTTCGACATCGCCCTGTGGCCTTCCGGAAGCTTGATGTGCATAACGAACTAAATATCCTAGCTCCTGCTTCAAGCAGATGCGTCCAAATCATGCCAGAGTTAGTTGACCAGGAGACGATTGGAAATCGAAACATTTCCCCACCACACAACCACACACAGCACGATGAATGTGTCAGACAGACGGACATCTCCAGGGATACAGATCAAAAAGCAGTGGCCCATCCTAGAACGTAGATATGGTGGTCACAATTTACCTAACCGAAATCCGATTAAGTGTCGATTAGATTGAAACTTTTCCTTTTTGTCGCATCGGACTTCTTTTGTTATTCATTCCATCCATTCAGTCCATCATTTCGCAGTGTTTACTCATTAGCAGTTGACACTCTTTTTGAATTATTTTAACATAACAGTTCATTATAATTATACATATAGATATATCAAGGCATTGAAAAATTGCGCAAGTCCTTTAAATTTTTATTGACAGTTTGATTTATTTTCTCTTCAAACCACAAATAAAACTATTTTTAATTTGAAAATAAGGATTGAAAAAATTAAAATGTTAGAAATATTAGAACCTTCAACCACGTTCTTAGATGTAAATTGCCACACTATGAAATTGCTCTAACTTTTCAACAGTTGGGTACACACCAAACTTTCGAGGCTCCACTTAGCAAAAAACAGCTGTTACTTTCCGTTAGCAAAATTTCTTTTTTACTTCTGAGTTAGCACTTTTCCAAATTGTCATGACTTTTGCTGGATTTGAGTAAAAAACACCCATTTACTACTTATTTTAGCATTTGTAGTAGCACGGACTCAAACTATTAGCCTGTGCACAAACCGCGGTCTTGGAGTGCTGAAATTTTAGAAGGGCGACACAAGCGGGAACCTGTCAAATATTTTTTGTTTTTATTTTGCACCGGTGCGAGGGTGAAAATATTTGGAAGCTGTTACAGTTAGCTGGAATATTTAATGCCTTTTTCCGGAAGATCGATCCGGTAAAGCACAAAGAATAAACCGGCCTTTGAGCACGCATACCACAATCCGGATTCAGTCCAAAAATTCCTTGCTGGAGGTCGGTATGGAACGGATTCCCATATTTGCCAACAGTAAAAGTACATCACGGTTGAGTTATATTGATTTTATATTATTCTAAAGACATTTCATTACTTCCAGATCTTTCTGTGTATGTGATACCAGGGTGAGAGGAAACGATGCCAGCTGAAAGTCTTTCTTTAGTCTCCCCGGTGGGGCAGCAGGGCAGCAGTTTTCCTTAAAAAAAAACTGGAGACAAGGTAAGTGAATGAGTGTAAAAGTAGGTACCTGATGAACAGGCAAAAACTGTTTACAGTGCTCCGTTTGAGCTCGGAACTCGATTTTTCAGTTGCCTGCCTTCCGGAACAGTAAAACTACTGTTTGCGAGTTTTGAACTCCAATTTTCGAACGCTTCGTCATCGAGCTTCAAACTCGAATTGTTCCAGAACGCAGCAAATTGAAAATATGAGTTTCGGATTCGAACGGAGCACTGCGACAAGTTCTAACTATTCCGGGCAAGCTTTTCCTGAAGGAACAGATAGACTTTGAAAGAACTCTTATTTTGTTTTATTTTTTACAGGAATTCTTGGGAGTCGTCAATCTGGTTACTGTGTGGTTGCGCGGGCAGCTGGGCCTTGCGCTTTGATATTGATGTTTTAAGTTATCTTCCATTCAGAGACAGGTAAGTTCAAATATGCATTATTTATTGCCTTCAAAGAAACCCATATTCATTGAGCTCTCGCTAAGAATCGAGCCCATAAAAAATTGTAGTATTTGAAATTTATTAAGTATAAGTAATAGCAAAATGCCTGATTTGATGTTTTTAGAGCGACATTTTCCGAACACTTATCTTAAAGTCAATATCCTCTAAATACTAAACTAGCTTTCCTTTAAATATTCAGCTAATGATGTTTTATATTAACATTCCATTCGTACGATCCGTTTCAACTAATCGTACGGTAATACGGGTTAAACTGTTTGGTACGTTCGTAACTACTTGTGGCATCCTACTACTTGTAAACAAACAAGTAGTAGCATGCCACAAATTGTTTCTTTTAACATAAATATACTTCTGCCTCAATTCATATTTTCAATTCTTAACTCAATTTCTCTGTTATAAAATTTCAGCTAAGCTGATTGGTCCGGCCTGTAATTATTGGTTGATGGCCAAGCCATGTCACGGTTCACTACCAAGCTAATCCGGTTTACGCATTCCCGAAGGCTTTTCCTTTGATTATTTTGATGACTTTTGAGCAAATCTTCGTAAGTTTAAAATTCGTTCTAAGGGCTTTTTTAAAATTTTATTCTAACCACATTGCTTTTTTTGTAGAATGGTATCGGCCTCACTCCGAAAATCGAATGTCAGTGAAAGTGGTTTAATGGCTTCTGTCGAATGTCCTCTGTTATAACTTCCTCCCTACCATCATCGAATCTCCGGATACCATATAGTTGGCAAGAAGCTACTCCGGACTCCGGATAACACTGTCAGTTACGAGACAGTACCAATAACAAAATATACGGTGTAAAGTGTGAGTAATAAAATTTTCTTTGTTGCTGCTGTTTTTGCATACAGTTGTATTTTTTTTTTTCTTAATAAACTGAAACAATCAAATTGCAACGATCTTTTTATTTAAAAACTAAATAACGGTAACTTTGAAATTTAAAATTTACTAAAATTATAGTAATTTCTGAGGCAAACAAAAATGTTACTAAAATTTTAGCAAACAACGCATTTGTTTACTGAAAAATTAGTAAAAATTTAGTCTGGACACTTTCGGCTATTTTGCTAAAAATTTAGTAATTTTTTTTTGCTAATTTCATTGCTAACTTTTTAGCTGGTCAAATTTGAGCAAAATTTTGCTAAATTTCGGCCTCAGAAATTTTGTGTGTAGAATTCGATGAAAATTTGGGTGCATTTAATTCATAGTACATTGTTCACTTTCTGCAAGATTTAAAGTCCTTTGATCAAAACTCGCGGAAATATAGTCCAAAGAACAGCTCGTGCGTGATGAGAACACGGATCTTTCGCATCGTTCCATCGCTAAAACGTTGGGAATCGCGAATTCCACGGTGTTGCGAGTGATTAAGCAGTTGGAGGAACGATTGACCACCGATCGGAAGCCCAGGAATCTATACAAGGAGGAAAACAGAGTAAAAATCAATTTCCTTTTTCTTAAATTTTTAAATTAAATGATTTTGCTTTGTCTAGAACGATTTTTTTGAACTTGTCGTTTAATTATAAAGAGTTGCTTTTAACACATTAATTGATTGAAAAGAATAAGTTAAGGTGTCAGTAACAAATTCAATAAATTTATTTATTTGTGGGAATAAACTGAGACAACGAAACTTCCAAAACCAATATTCTTTCTTTTTTTTTCATGGAGCTTTAAGTTTATCTGTGCTTGAAGTATTCTCATATTTAAACATTTTATGTAAATAAAATTAACTTTATTTAAGGTTTTATTCTTGTTTTAAGATAATGATATTATTCAGGAACATCATCTCCCTTCTCTTCTTCCTGTGTAGAGGCCATTTGTTTGCTTGGTCCCTCAGCAGGTTCAATCGCTATACGGTTTACTGTAGGGCAGAGTCAAGCGAAGTGACCTATTTTCCGACAAATGCAACATTCGATTCCTCTTGCTCTACACTGCTGTGGGCAACAAAAATTTTTTTTCACACTGCTGGCATCCAGGAAACTTGTACCTTGCGTCTTGAAAATTGCGTTTTGTGGTTTGTATGGGATTCGGGCCCCGTCCGGTGGAATCGCCTGATTGGCGGTACTGACATAGGCCTTCAGAACACTTACCCTGGGTTGCTTCCTCCGCCGACTCGCGATGAGACTGGCCCCGAGTCGGGAGGCGAAGTGTTGCCGGTTTTCCTGGATTACCGATTGGGTTGATGTTAGCCTTGAACAGTATTGTGACACCGCACATCTTCCTCCTTCTCTCCTTTGAAAATGAAAAAAAAACTTACCTACCCAGAAAAGTTGAAGCATGTTTTATGTTATTTTCATAAAATAAAAAAAAATAGTTCGTATAATAAAACCCATTACATATTCAGTGCAACTTTTTCCAGTGTACAAAGTTTAAACTCATCGCTATTTCAATGGGAGAAAAGTAAGCAAAATGTTTTGTTTCGATTATGTTGTATTTATTTTCGTTTTAACGAACTGCTTTGAATGTAGGTTGTATAGAAAAACTATTTGTTTTCCTCGAAATTTCGACAGTTATCTAGCTCTCACTTTTTTTAGGATGAATTCTCGACAGTATCGACATAATCCTTTAGGTAAGAAGGTGTTTTTACCTGTCGTTGTGGTCGTGCGGAAGTGTTTTCGGTGGCTGAGTTTTGGCCAATGTATGTGGGTTTTTTACTCGGTGAACGCCATTCAGAAACCTTTTTTGTATGGCTAACGTGTCGCGTAATTGTGTGTCCGTCACTGCTCATAAGCTGAAGATTTCCATTCTCTTCCCGCACCACCGTGTATTTTTGTGGAAGAAATTTAGAATCACCTTTAGCGGGAGCCGTGCGCTTTATTATCACATCGTCACCTGGCTTTATTCGGCAAATTCGTGCGCCTCGCCGAGCATCTTCTAGTGCTTTTCCTTTAAGCTTAGACTGCCTGTCTTTAAGGCTGAGCAGGTTTTCATCATGAAATGTTTTCCCGTAATGCAAAAGAGGAAGGTTACGTTTTATCTTCCGACCATACATAGGGGAAGAGGGGGCATAATGCCCACGTTAAGGAGAAAGCCTTGCTTTAGAGTACATTTGAAAAGATTAACTTTAATTTTCGATTGTGTTTAGAAGTTTGGTTTATTTTTTGTCTAAATCTGATAGTTAGACTAACTGGAAGGTCAAAAAAGGCCACAAATTTAATGAAGTTTGAAGAGTATGTTGAAAATTGGATTTCAGATTCAGTAGGGGCATAATGCACATATGTGTGTACCCAATCGCGCCGCTTAACGTTTATTAAGTGTTTATTGATTCAAGTGCTTCCGAAAGTGTATGCCAGGTTAAAACACTTCTATTCCACTTCACAGATGGAAAAATGTATTGCTACGCGCAGTGCTGCCAGATATACTGAAAATCTTGTGAATAGTAATAAAATCTACATTAAATTTAGGAATTTTAAAAATATTCGTTTATATTTAAGTTATGTTTTCCAATACAACATATAAATACCTTTAAAATTGTTGTGATGAAACTGCATATAAATTTAAACAAATATGAAACATGCTTAAAGATAAACGGACATGGCGCGTTTTGCCCTGCCTAGACATGTTTATTAAAAATCGTTTAAAATAAAAGAAAAAAATATTGAATTAGGAAATTTTTCGTTTTACGATGATTTTCAAGACCAATGTTCATCATTGTAACAGATGTCAGGTAATTTTTGTTGCCGATAGATGTCGTGATTCTTTACGAAAGTCAAGGCACAAATTGCAAGGAAAATGGCATGAAAAGTATTTTTGGATTTTTGCAAAGATTTATTGCATATATGAAGCTTATTTTTCGTACAAAATGTTTCTACTGTTAATTAGAAAAGAATAACGTAAAGAAATTTTAAAATAAGTGTATATCTAGCTAGATATCGCAGTGAGGCGTTTTGCCCACACTGGGCATTATACCCCCAGTTCCCCTACATAATTTTTTCCGGAGGGAACCAGTAATGGAATGAGCCGCAGCATTGTGAGCGTTAACTGCAGCCTTCAGTGCCCCTTTGTAGTCGGACCCAGTACTGATAGCCGTGGCCATAGCTTTGTTCACCAGTTTCATGTACCCCTCAACAAGCCATTCTGCTGGGGAAACAGTGGCGTAGAAAAGGATGCATGGATGCCGCGGTCTGAGCAGTATTTTTTATACTGCTCACTGTTGAAAGGTGGGCCATTATCAGATCTGATGCACTTCGGAAATCCTTCTCGGTCAAAAATTGTATCCAGTACACGCCGTGCATGCTCGAAACTTGTGGAAGAGACAGGTGCTGCTATGACAAATCTGAATATAAAACTCATGTAAGTAAAAACTACTGTTAAAGCAAATCTTAACAAACCTTGATCTGTAGTCGACCACTACCAAAATAGAAATACCGCTAAGCTTTCCATAAGGACCATTGAAATCGATTGCAATGGTGTCCCAAACCGCTTTGGGCGCGAATTTCCTCTTCATGGGGGTCGGTCTTTCCGGTCTGCCATTGGTGGCACATTCCTGGCAAGATTCAATCCAGTTTTGAACATCTTGATTCATACTAGGCCACCAGACACGTTCCCTCAGAATGCTTTTCATCTTTGCTATCATGGGATGGTCACTATGAGCTACGTCTAACGCCTTTTGTTGAAGTTGTTTAGGAATAACTACGCAACCATTCCTCACTAACATATTATCTTCGACTGACAACTCAGCAGCCACTCGTTGGAATTGAATCAAATCCTTTGCCCAGATGTTAGTTTCTAAAGCATCGATTACTTTTTGTAAAATATCATTTTCCTTTGTTGCCGTACGTATTTCAGATTCTGTTAGGAAACCAGAAACTTTGGACTCTAGAGTAGCTATTTCCCATGGGCTGTGTTGTTCGTCAAAAGGCTCATCATGTCTCGTGTACAAGCGGGATGACGGGTCGGCAATATTGTCATTGCCGCGAATGTACTCCACATCGTAATTATATGGACTTAATCGAAGTGCCCATCCATCGGCTCTTGTCAGTGCTCGCTTTGAGTTCTCCCGGGATCTATTCAGAATGAAAGTTACTCCTTGAGCATCAGTGCGAAGCGTAACGTGGCGCCCTAGCAAAAAGAAGGAAAAATGTTCGACGGCCCACACTGTAGCAAGTGCCTCGCGCTGATTCTGGGCGTACTTTTTTCGGTTTCGGTTAGAGATTAAGATCCAAAACTTATGATACATGGGGGAGCGGAATTATGTTGTTGTACCAGAACAGCTCCGAGAGCGTTGGGACTGGCGTCGGTATATAAAATCGTTTTATCATTTTCCGAAAAATAACTTAACGTTGTTGTTGAAGTTATGATGCTTTCCTTGACGAGTCGAAATGCCTTCTGCTGTTCGGGGCCCCACAATCAGTTTTTGGTTGCTGTAGCGGCCCACAAGGGGTTCGTTACTTCTGCAAAGTTTTGGATATGGGGGCTCACGAATGATGCCAGCCCTAGGAAGCTTTTAAGTTCAGAAGTCGTTGTAGGTTCACGGAATTGACGGATAGCTTTAATTTTTGCTTCTTCTACGTGAAATCCTCTTTCATCTAGTTCATGTCCTGAGAATTTCACTCGTGTCTGTTCATAGATGCACTTATCATTATTAAGAGTAAGACAATTGATGCGCAACACCTTTAACACTTTCGCTGTTATTTTGCGCAATTCTTCCAAGGTGGGGGAGTAAATTAGGATATCGTCAATGTATATAATAACGTTTTCTATTCCTTCTAGGATCCTTGTCATCTCCCGCTGGAACACTTCCGGCGCGCAATTAACTCCGAACATTAAACGGGTGAATCTAAACATACCGGTTTCTGTCAGGAATGTAGTCAGGTCCCGTGACTCCCTGCTAAGTTCTAAATGGTAGAACGCGTTACTAAGGTCCAACTTCGTGAAACACTTGGCGCCGTGGAGTTTAATACGCATTTCATCTACTAAGGACAACCGAAAATATTCCCGCTTTATGGCCTTATTCGGTGCTCTCATATTAACGACTAGTCGGAAGTCGTTTTTGCCCTTAGGTACCGCCGACATACCGCTTATCCATCTGGGGGCTGACGTTACTTTTTCGATGATGCCCCGAGCTGCCATCTCTTCGAAACGACGTTCAGCAGCCTCGCGATAGGCAGCTGGGACGTTGAAATATGCATTCTTTTCTGGAGGAACACTCTTGTCGATGCTGAATCACACTCTCACACCAGGAATCTTCAGGAACACAGTGAGATCATCCGCCTCTTCACAATTATGGACGTTTAGGCCGATGTCAAGAAGTCTCAATTCATTAGCAGCATCTACCGAGAAGTGAACGGCGCCCCTCGCCAACAACTAAAAATTCAGCTTCCACAACTGGTTTAGAAGCTCCGACTACTTCGACTTTTGCTTTGAAAGCGCAATTAATAGTCATGGGGTTGGCTGTTGCGTATGCTCGTAGCAGTCGGTTGTCAGGATTCGCTATAGGTTCAAGCTTAGCCTGACCGGATAGATACTGTTTCTTGAGAATGGACCAGTCGTTACCGTCGATAATATTGACATCGGCTCCCGAGTCGATTAAAAAACTTAAAGCAAGGGAGGAGCTCAAACGACCTTCGACTATAGCGTCCCGAATTGTTATAGCATTTATTTGCTGGAAGAATAAAGGATGTTCGCTTGATAAAAAAAATATTTTCTTATTTCGTTATGAAAATCTATTTTATTTTAATCAATTACGGAACTGTACCTGCTCATGCTCGTCTTCAGACCATCCGTGCAGTGGCTTCTTTTCCTCGTTTTCACGGATGTCGTTCACCGAGTCGATTCGACAAGATGCTGCGTAATGTCCACGTTTTTTTGCATTTTCTGCACTGTTCGTTCAACGCTGGACAGAATCCATCTGTGTGTCGTTGTCGGTTACATCTCCAGCAACGCGAACGTCGTCCAAGTGGGGATGTCCTTTTATATCTTTTCGGATAAACCTCTCTATTTTCGCCTCTAGGACCAGCACGTTTCCTTCGTCGCGTGTTTTCTACCGCAAGAGCCTCAGGTGGATTAATGACTGGACTGGCAGATACTAATTCCGCATCGTAGGCTTCTCTTCGTGTTGCTGTTTTTACGATTTCACTTGTGGCTCGACCATCTGTTCTCGCGTCTTTCACCAATTCTTTGTTGACCATTCCTTTGAGCAATTGCGCTCTCACAAAGCGATCCTGGTCGTTGGGGCTGTACCCACACAGCCGTACTTTTTCGGTTAGTCTAGCATGGAAATTTACTGTAGATTCCCCGACTCTCTGGTGCATGACAGAAAAAGCTTCATGCTCAGCAGCTGTATCAGTCATTGTTTTAAAATAATTCCCGATAATATCAACGAACTTTTGATAGCACTGGGGGTCGTTCAAACATGGTTTTAGATGGGCTGCTCTTAAAATGCTCTGAAGGTTAGCGCCCATAGCAAGAAAGAGTAATTTTGAACGACGAGCAGAGGACATGTTTGATAGAGATGCGACAATTTCAAAGTTCTCCAAGAAGGTTTGCCACGCCTCCCAGAGTCTGTTTGAAGGAATTAAATCCCATCGAATCGAACCACTTGCTCCGTCCTTTAGCGGCGATGGTTGCTCAGTGTTGCGCCCCCAGTCATTGTCGATCAATACCGGTTGCTGGTTTTCACTTCTTACGGGTTTTTCAATCAGAGATTGAAGTAGCTGTCCGAATTCATTCATTCGCTTCGCAAAATCCGCATTACCTTGAACAGGCGTCTCTGTTGCATTTTCCGATTCGCCGAGGTCAAAATATTCTTCGTAAACTGGTTCCTGAACTGACGGGGCTCGGACGTATCTCCCGACTTCCGCCATTTTGTTTTCCTACATTATTCGAAGTGAAAAAGTTATTGCTGGCTGGCTGTTGGTCGAATTTCTTTTAGGTGTGTTTGCCTACATTAATTGGCTTTTCGCAAACGTTCGGGATTATGGGTGCCTTGACAAATTTTCCGACTTCAGACATTTTGACGCTTTGAAAAATAAACGAGCAGTTCAAAAACTTAAATTTTCGCTCCGTTACCGCTTGACGATGTTTCGTAACTGCCTTTTTCTCTGTCATAGATTCCGTTTGTTTCGTTCTGAGAGAGAATCTTATTTTTTCTCAAAGCTGTTTCACAACTTCAAAGTTTCAGTCATTTAGGGAGCTTCTCTCGCTTCTCTCTCTTGCAGCGATCTTCGAGGCACGTTGTTGACTCTCTAAAAAGCTTTCAGCTGAAGCTGTGAAACGAGAATTTTCGAGACGCGCTCTCATTGCTCTGGCTAACACTTTCAGACCTGATGAGGCGGCTTTTCAGATACTTCTCTATTTCTCTGGCAAGCTTCCAGAAGCCGCCATGCTTTACTGCTTTCGGGGCTCTCTTTAGCGAGCATTCCATGGTTGTCTCCGCTTGCGGCCTCCAAGGCATGCTTTTGAATTTCAGGCAGACTTCCCAAGCCGCCATATTTAGCGACCTTCGCGGCACGCTTTCTTTAGCAAGCATTCCAAGGTTGTCTCCACTCGCGGCCTTCGAGGCACGCTTTAGCGTTGCAGGCAGACTTTCTAAGCCGCCATATTTTGCGACCTTCTAGGCACGCTCTTTTTGGCAACCATTCCAAGGTTTTCTCCGCTCGCGTCCTTCGAGGCACGCTTTAGCGTTGCAGGCAGACTTTCTAAGCCGCCATATTTTGCGACCTTCTAGGCACGCTCTCTTTAGCAACCATTCCCAGGTTTTCTCCGCTCGCGTCCTTCGAGGCACGCTTTAGCGTTGCAGGCAGACTTTCTAAGTCGCCATATTTTGCGACCTTCTAGGCACGCTCTTTTTCTCTTAGGCTGATGTCATGCTGAAACAACTAGCAACGCAACGCGTTCACGCGTTCCAATAAGAAAGCGTTGCATCGCATTAGGATGTCATGCTGGCGCGACAAGTCGCTTTGAAATTCCCTACAAATCATCACTTCTTTACATCTGATAATGCTTTGAATTGTCTCCTTTCTTTCGGGAACCGTCAAAAACTTATCAGATCATGCTCGGATTGCAAGAATGCCGAAATTTGAACCGACAAAATTCCTTTTTTTTTGCGGGAACCAAGAATTTATGAAAATTTTCTTGTCCATTCGGATATTATTTAGTTTATTATCACAAATTAGGACGGATCTTCGAATAATTGTGGTTAAAACCCGAAATCATTGTTTTAAAACAAGAAAAAAACAATATTCCCATTGGATTTCCTTCTTGTCACGCTACAAAACACCCTGGCATCAGCTTTGTCGCGCTTTCCAATGCGCTCAGCATGACAGGTCTGCGCTTTTTCCATGGAGATCAAATGAGAGCTGGTTTGTCGTGTGAACGCGTTGCGTTGCTAGTTGCTTCAGCATGACATCAGCCTTAGGCAAGCACTTCAAATTTTACGGTTGATTCACAGGTTGTGCAGAATTTTATGGCCGGGGTTAAGGCCAAGGTGCAGGCATTCGCGTATGGACTGTAAATAAAATACAATAAAAATGGTTTCGTGAACCATAATAGTTTTTCTTCAATCCTTCAAAACTTGATGGCAATCGGATCAAAACTCGAATTTTCAAATTTCGAGTTTTCAGATGAGAAACTTTTTGCGATTGATCCGGTGTCCATTTCACGGATGGATCGGTAAATTTCATCCCTGAAGGCTAAGGACGTTCCATAGAATGTGAATTTCAAATCTCCTACTAAGCATCTCACTAGAGCCATGGTTTTTGGAGTGGTTGTTTCGAATGGATTGAAGATGCCTCTTTTTTCCATAATAGCTTAAGTAAAAGTTATTACTGTAGTCTGCATGAACATTTTGATGAATCAGAGGCTTCCGTTAATTCAGGAAGTGTTGATTCCCTGAAGGCTTCCATCTCTGGGATGGGCTTCAATGCCAGAGGCGAGGTGAACCAACGCAAGTCAAGAAAACAAATTCTTTCTGAACACCTGGGATTTGCTGACCAGTCGCACCGGTAGTTGGGAAAAATATTGAACATTCACCATTCAACCGTCTCCAGAGTGTTGAAGCGGTTCCATGAGCAGTTGACGTTGAACCACGGCAAAGAAGCTGGAAGAAAACCGGGACCGGAGAACAAAAAGACGGCGGAGAGAAAGGTGAAGCGGTTGATTAAAGCAATATCCCAACGTCTCAAGCCGTGATGCGGCTGAAATGATTGGCATGTCGCAGAGCTAAGTCCAGAATGCAAAAAAGAGAGCTGGACTACATACATACAAGGTAGAGAACTTCCCAAATCGCGATGAGCGGCAACAATCGACGGCTTAAACTCGGGCACGGAAGCTCTACGAGAAGATGCGGACAAAATATGACTGCTGTGTGATGGACGACGAAACGTATATAAAAGCCTATTTTAAGCAAATTCCGGAGTTTGAGTTTTTCGCCGGCAATAGCAAGTTTGATGTGGACGACAAATTTAAGAAAAAGAAAGTGTCGAAGTTCGTCTCCAAATATGTCGTTTGGCAGGTTATCTGCTCTTGCGGACTGAGGAGTGAACCTTTCGTGACAAAGGGCACAGTAAATGGCGAGATATACAAATCTGAGTGCCTCGAAAACGCCTTTTCCGTCCTTGTAGCAGCACGACGAAGCTCCGCTATTTTGGCCAGATTTGGCATCATACCACTATTCTAAAATTGTCCTGCAGTGGTATGAGGCCAATTCTGTCCATTTTGTTCCAAAGGACACGAACCTGTCAAACCATCCGCAACTGTGCCCGGAGGAGCAGTACTGGGCAATAATATAGCTGGAACTTTGGAAGAGCAAGAAGACATTCAAAGACGAGAAGAACATGTTAAGAAAATGGAAAAATAAAAACTGAAAAACTGGTACCGGATGACACTGTAGAGACTTTTATGGGGGACATCGAACGAAAATGCGTTCAATTTTGCACTCAAGGCTCCATCAACTAATTTTGCTTTTGATTTTTGAAGTAAATGTATGTAGAAAACTACCCTGAAATTTTGGTTTGATTCTAAAAATTAAAAGAAAATTGGCATGACATTTCCGGTGTCATAATAATTTCGTGTTCGCCCTTTAAAGGACCGCGAAGAAATTTAAGCCAGGAAAAAAAGGGTTAGTGTCGCCCTACTTTGGACCCTTTAGACCAGGCCCACCAATGGTTGCTAAACCTCGAATCGAGTACATTCAGCAACATATCTATCAACCCATCATCGCTCCAACAGTCGCTAACTTGATTCGAGAAATAGCATTCGAGCAGTAGGTTTTTACAGGATGCGTTTATGTAGCAACCCGGTAGTAACGCAGCCGGTAGTCGCTATCAGAAAATAAACAAACACAAATACCAACCTGGATGGCAACAATGGGTGCGAAAATCAGTAAGTAGATAAAAACGCAACTAATCAAAACATCTAAAATACCGACCGAAATAGTAACGCCCGGTGGGTTTGGTCTTAAGCGGTGGTTTTTAACTTATCATGTTTTTGTCATAGATTATTATTTAATAATTCATTGATAGTTCATGATCTTATCTGCAACTTTCAATGCTAATTTTCAACATAGGTGTCAAGGTTCAACATTTGACAGAAATATGTCGTACGAAAATTCACCTGTTTTATGGTTGTTAATATTTCTAATTTAAAATCAACAAAATGCATCCCACAATCACTCACACTCATCGCTAAACCTTGTTTTGATACCAAGTTTGTGGTCTTCGCTTGTGCACAGACATACACAGACTCTTTTGCAAATATTTCTGATAGTTGTCCTAAAACACCTGCACGTCTGGGCCCCCTTTTTCGTGAACATTTCAGCCAACTGTCAAAACTTTTTTCAATATGGCTAAACGAGCAATTTGGCATTTGAGACCACCATACTGAAGTCATCATAGGACTATCTAGAAACAGTGCAAGGTGTGTATATATACAGGAGGTGTTACCGAATATCGAATTCCCGATTCAGCCATTTTGGCTATTTAGGCTATGCAACTATGCGGAACTCATAAAGTTTGTTTACTAACAAACCACAGAAAAGCTGAGCCAAAAAATAAATAAACTCACTGAGAGCCCGCTCACTCTTCGCCTACTTACTGTGAAAGTCGGAGAACCTCGTGTATCTAAGAACCTTAAAACAGTGTACGTTGTAGTTTCTCTAAACTTGAAATTTTCGAAAATTGATTAAAATGTAATGTTAGATTTAAAAATTCTACAAATTCATCAAATTTGTCTATCTTGAACGAAAGCAATCGATTCAACATCGACCACATTGCAATAACTGGATAAATCCCCCTATAACCGAATGACCACGTGACAACTCCCCAGTAATTGAAAACAAAACTGTAACCGTTCAATCCGTCCATAAATTGTTCAGCAAAGGTGTCAGCAGAGGTGCTGCAATTGTTTGGAGAGAAAATTAATATTTTGTTTATTCAATACCACTCGCTCCGTGGATGTCAGTTGAACAGGAAGGGAAGTGGGAAGGGGGGATGAATCCGAACAAAGAAGACATGTTGAATAATCGGGAAAACAAAAGGGACCCCGTTGACGGTCCAAAATAAATCAGACCCGGAGTTCCCAACTTCAGTGCAAAGAGACATATACTGGTGTTGTCTGGATGGGTGGAAACGAGTTGTTGTCGATTCCTCGGGGGCTCATAATTCATAGAGTTTCGATGCAAATTTTTTTTTTCTGTCCTCTTCCTGGTTCCTTCTTTCATTGACTTCGGACAGGAACAGCCGGGCAGCTGAAAAGCGGAACAAACAACAGGAATAATAATAATAACAACAATAGAAAAAATGCAACACAATGGTCCGGGTTGATTTACGATTGGCTCCACCGCCGGGTGGTTCCCGTCGATTACTCATTCGGAGAATCAACGGAAAATGGCTGCGCTTCTGGTTTGCGAAGAGATCGAGTTCGAACAGAGACACTAGATTGGAAAACAAAAACTTTCGTTCAGTCATCAACGAGCAAAAAACGGGGGCACTGAACGAGAAGCCCGAAAATTAACGATGCGCTTGTTTTTAAGTACCGATCAAGATAAACTTTTATTCAGTCGAGAAATATTCGAGTCACTCCCCCAAAAATGCTCCTAAATTTCCTTTTGGCGACCCTTGGTTTTCGAAGAATGAACGAAGAATTAACACTGATTTACAGTTTAAAATTATGTCGCTGTACAATGAACATGGAGTACAATAAACAGTTAGATTTAAATGAGTTCAAAAAGATAAGGAGCTTCTGAGGATAACTGACTAACCATGTGACAAATGTAAACAATAGCAGAAAGTTGCAAGTGAGAGAGATTAATTCCAAGCTTTCCTTCAACTCGCTTGAAATTCATATCGGTATGCTCAAACTGTCATACCAACTCGCCTTTGAATTTCAAGCTGTCCTCTCAATTCACTTGAAATTTTCATCGATAATTTAAGCACTGACCTCTCAACTGTTCTTTGAAATCCAAGCTGTCTTCTCAACTCGCTTGAATTTCGATTGATATTTTCAGGCTGTACTCTCAACTCACCTTTCAATTCCATGCTGTCCTCTCAACTCGCTTGAGTTCTCATCGATATGTTCAGGCTGTCTTCTCAACTCGCCTTTGTATTCCAAGCTGTTCTCTCCACTGGCTTGAATTTCGATCGATATTTTCAGGCTGTCCTCTCAACTCGCTTGAGTTCTCATCGATATGTTCAGACTCTCCTCTCAACTCGCCTTTGTATTATAAGCTGTTCTTTCAACTCGCTTGAATTTTGATCGATATTTTCAGGCTGTCCTCTCTACTCGCCTTTGAATTCTAAGCTGTCCTCTCAACTGGCTTAAATTTTGATCGATATGTTCAGGCTGTCCTCTCAACTCGCTTCTGTATTCTAAGCTGTCCTCTCAACTCGCTTGAACTCTAATCGATATTTTCAGACTGTCCTCTCAACTCGCTTTTGAATTCCAAACTGTCCTTTCAACTGGCTTGAACTTTCATCGATTTGTCAGGCTGTCCTCTCAACTCGCCTTTGTATTTTCAGCTGTCCTCTCAACTCGCTTGAATTTTGATCGCTATTTTGACGCTGTCCTCTCAACTCGCCTTTCAATTTCAAGCTGTCCTCTCAATACGCTTAAATTTCGATCGATATTTCACGCTGTCCTCTCAACTCGCTTGAGTTCTCATCGATATGTTCAGACTCTCCTCTCAACTCGCCTTTGTATTATAAGCTGTCCTTTCAACTCGCTTGAATTTTGATCGATATTTTCAGGCTGTCCTCTCTACTCGCCTTTGAATTCTAAGCTGTCCTCTCAACTGGCTTAAATTTATCGATATGTTCAGGCTGTCCTCTCAACTTGCCTCTGTATTCTAAGCTGTCCTCTCAACTCGCTTGAACTCTCATCGATATTTTCAGGCTGTCCTCTCAACTCGCCTTTGAATTCCAAACTGTCTCTTCAACTGGCTTGAATTTTCTTCGATTTGTTCAGGCTGTCCTCTAAACTCGCCTTTGTATTTTCAGCTGTCCTCTCAACTCGCTTGAATTTTGATCGCTATTTTCAGGCTGTCCTCTCAACTCGCCTTTCAATTCCAAGCTGTCCTCTCAATACGCTTAAATTTCGATCGATATTTTCACGCTTTTCACGCAACTCGCTTGAGTTCTCATCGACATGTTCATGCTGTCCTCTCAACTCGCCTTTGTATTTTAAGCTGTCTTCTCAACTCCCTTGAATTGTGATCGATATTTTCACGCTGTCCTCTCAACTCGCCTTTGAATTCCATGCTGTCCGCTCAATTCGCTTGAGTTTTCATCGATATGTCCAGGCTGTTCTCTCAACTCTCCTTTGTATTCTAAGCTGTCCTCTCAACTCACTTGAATTTTGATCGCTATTTCCAGGCTGTCCTCTCATCTCGCCTTTGAACTCCATGCTGTTCTCTCAACCCGCTTAGTTCTCATCGATATTTTCAGGTTGTCCTCTCAACTCGCCTTTGAATTCCAAGCTGTCCTTTCAACTGGTTTGAATTCTCAACGAAATGTTCAGGCTGTCCTCTCAAGTCGCTGGAATTTTGATCGATATGTTCAGGCTGTCCTCTCTACTCGCCTTTGAATTCTAAGCTGTTCTCTTAACTGGCTTAAATTTTGATCGATATGTTCAGGCTGTCCTCTCAACTCGCCTTTGTATTTTAAGCTGTCTTCTCAACTCCCTTGAATTGTGATCGATATTTTCACGCTCTCCTCTCAACTCGCCTTTGAATTCCATGCTGTCCTCTCAACTCGCTTGAGTTCTCATCGATATGTTCAGGCTGTCCTCTCAATTCTCCTTTGTATTTTAAGCTGTCCTCTCAACTTGCTTGTATTTTTATCGATATTTTCAAGTTGTCCAATAAACTTGCCTTTATATTGTCCTCTCCATTTGTTATATAAATTAAAATTTCTTTTTTTCCAAATGTCATGTGTACTATGTGTAAATTCTGTGATGAGCTTTTCTTATGTATTTTTGTTAAATAATAACAATAATGATTTTTATTAATTTCCCTTTAATTCAGGTCAGATTTTTTTTGTAGAGTTGTGTAAAAATCCTGAAAAGAGCTTCATCTCATAGTTTAAGAATAGACCTTCAAGAACAATTCCAAAAAAGGATTTATTTTCCATTTGTACCTCTCAAACTTCTTCAACAAGATTGATTATTGTGATCATAATTATCGAAACAAAGATTATTCAACTTATCTTCCAACTTAGAAAAAAATACATAGTTAGGGCAACAGTGTGATCAGAAAACAATTGAAATGGAACTACTTTCTTACTGCTCTGTGAAGAATACAGAATAAAAAAAAATATATCAATTCGCCTGTTGCATCGAGTAAAACGACAGGTTTTTTTTCTTCATGGCTTGGCTAAAGGCTTGGTCTTCCAGAACCGAGTGAAGTTCCAATGAAGTTCTACCCCGTTACCTTCATACAATGAAGACTGCACTCGAAGGGAAGCGAAAAGCAACCGGAACGATTTATATCCGGAAAGCATGAAATAGTCGTTACCCGCCCTTCCTGGTTGGAAAATTCCGAAGCAACGACGACGACGACGATGCAGTTCCCCATTCGTTTGATGGTAATTTATGTTGATTAAATTTCACCTTAACTAATCTTCGGAAAAAAATACTCACGTGGGGTTGAATGTTTGTACTATCCGGATCCGCTACTCGAAACGCTGAAACGCTTCGGAATTCGTGAGAACAGTTAATACGTTTCCGCTTAGTCTCCGGTGATTTCGAAGTTTACCTGATCCAAAGCACTTCTTCGATTCACCGAGAGTAAATGAAAAATTTAGCTTTTGAATTTATTGAACTTTTGAAAACAGCTTGCAGGAAGAAACATACAGAAAGGCGCGTAAATTATCTCATCTAGAAGTTCTTCGCCAAAACTCTCCCCGACTTTGAATTCTTTTGGGAATCTGAAAGGAAAAAAAAATGTAGAAATGCGCCCAAAGATTCTTGGATAGGTACATATCCCTGTTTTTTTTGCTGTTTATTTAGCCGTATCCCGTGTGCTCCATGCCGTTTCCGGTCGTGCCAAGGAGCAATTAAATTAATTGCCTGCACTTCCATTGCATTTCTTCGTTCTTTTACTCGGTCGGTATTGTCAGTACTGATCTATTTCAACCTAAAGCAGTTTGTTTACAAAGGAGAATTAACTTTTGAAAAGCATAATGAAAAGTTGAAAGAAATAGATAAAATAAATGTAAAAAAAAATTAAGGAAAATCAAATGATTTCAAACTTGCTTAAATTTAAGAATTTTGAATAAGACGAAAATAATAAAAATTAACATGGAAACTAATTATAAACACCTAGTATCAATCCTAGAAAGCTTCCACATTTCAAATCAACTGATTCAGATCCTGATACTGACCCGGTTTCTGATTGCTTGATTCTCATCAAAAATCGCGCCATCAGAATCTGATTTTGATACCTGGTCCTGTATTCTGATCTTTAACCTTGCTCCTGATTCTGGATGCTAATACTAATCCAGGATACAAGACCCTTAAATCGGATTCTTCCCGGATCCCGGGTACTTTTTGATGACCCGCCACTCAATCCTCTACACAGAAAAAAAACCTGAGCTTTACATTTCATGTAAAGTTTGATTTCATGTAAAATTCAGTCATTTGTGTTGTATATTATAAAGCAGCCATGAAAAAAACCATGCGTTTCTCCTTCGGATCAATTTGTTGTATTTTTACATGACTTTTGCTTGAAACGATATTTGGAATCAAAAACGTTGCAGTCGCACACAGGGTGTCTAAATGTTTGCCGATTTTTATAAAAATAAAAAGGGAGATTTTTTTTAAACTGTTCACAACATATATAAATTATGCTGTATTGCCATTTTGGAAAAAAATAATCAAAATAGTATATTACTTGATAAAATTTCATAAACTTTATTGGATAGAAGTGATATTTTGTTCAAAGCTACAGTTCACCTCCCGTATTCAATTTTTTTTAATATAAGAATAACTCTAACCGATATGGTTGATATGAGATCCTACAATAAAAAATACATGGCACAAAAAAAAGTCATATTTATGGTTTAAATAAAATATTGCAGAATAAGGTCATCAATATTCTCAATTTGTTGTTACCGAAATTTCAGCACAACAAAGCTTTTTTTCTTTTTATTATTGAATTTAGGTATTAACTTTTAAATTCAAATAAAATCAGGTTTGTATTTTTAAACAAGTGAATCGTTGGGAATTGTTTAATATTCAAACAAATAAATGACAAGTTTCATTACCCTTTCCACACATTCCATCACTTTGCAAATAAGATTTTAATGGTCAACGAACAAATAACAAGTAATATTATTCAAAGAACATACTAGATAAACTTCGTGTTATGTTTTGGAAAAGAAATGAAAAACAAAATATTTTCAAAATCATCCATCCAAAAAGTATTAACGGAATTACAAAAAAAAAATCAGATACACCCTGTAGCAGAATCGTTTCACAAACAAACACCGAACGGCCGACTGGTAAGAAGCAAGTTCGATTTGATGCGGCAAGAAAATGCCATTTCAAATCTGGAGCTCGTGGATTTCGGTTGTGTAAACCATTATGAGTATCTTTTTAATAATTGACATGTTTTGTTACAAGGCTGATGGCTAGTAGTTGATAAAACAATAATTCAAAAACTTAAAAGGAATAATGAGCCGGAACGGTTTCATTGTTATGGTCATGTAAATTCACAATGTCATTGTTTTCGGTTCGGGAATTTACATTACGTCATAAGTCATGTAAATTTAGTAGAAATAACTTGTTCCATTTATTTGCAGGTTATAACATGTAATTATTTAATACTGTGTACACCAAAATGCTGTATTTCAATTTTCAGCATATCTGGCAGAAATCAGGTTTAAATATTAAATCAATAATAACATACAAATTGAAAAAAAAAAAAGGTTGGTTTCATAAGTTCTTTATGTATTGCATCAGATTGATCTTGAAAATATGCCTGTTATTTATTGTCTCTAATTCTTCGAGAATATTATTGTATTTCGAAGGTCCAACAGAAGAGACCTAGGCTGGCTGAAGAGCTACTTCGTAATAAATAGGAGATGTGTCTGCTATATGACAGGAAAGATCAAAGACATGAGTAGAAGTTTGGAAATTACAAAGTTGCAGAACGTTTAGAAACTGGTTAGAGTACAACAGATGGGATGGATGGGAAGGTAAAATATAGGGTAATGGACTTATTTTGGACCAGTGGACCAATTTTAGACCATCTTGTCTAGCTCCAAAATAAGTCCGTTACCCTAGTTCTCGGGCAACGATTCTGTATGGTTTGTAGACGAGATAAAAGCAAAGTTGCCAAAATCACTGAATAATATGTTATTTTATACAATTTTGAGCAAAATTTTCATTACAGAAACTGTGTCACAGAACACAGAATTTGAAAAAAATATACACAGACTTCACAGAACTTTTCAAATTTGATTGGATTTTCAAAATCGTAATATTTTGGTTAGTATAAAATTTAAATTTTTTACTTTAAATTAAAAAATTATGAAAGGATTGGAAATTTTTAATGATTTTTATTAACATGAATGTAAAAAAAATTAAGTGGGCACCTGGCAGGTTTCCAGCCAGAAACTTTTTATTGCTAAGTCTAGTCTGCATGTTCCGGAGATACAAAAGAAGAAAAAAAAATTCTTAGTCTCACTTACAAAATGGTCAATCTTATTGTGCTTTAGTAAAAATGTATTGTTCGGTCTATTTTAAGTTGGATTACACTGTAAATATAAATGATTACATGATTTTGTTGAACAAATTATTATAAAATCTTTCCTACATAATTAAATTTCAAATTTAAATTTTCTACACACAAAAACATTTATCAGTACTTTTGGGTGGTATGATTGTAACAACATAGTTCAACGCTAGAAGAAACTTTCGGTGTTTTCTGGCTATCGGTATTTTTGACATTTTTTTTTTGTAATTGTGTTTGAGTGATATATCTTATACTGAATCAAAGATAGTGTTGAGATTGTTTACATATGTGCGTTGTTTAACTGTGTTCGTGGTGTTAAAAATATGACACATCTCTAAAAAGTTCAGAGTGTGTTTTTTGAAGCTCCTTTCCAATACGCTTATCTGGCTGAGGTTGAATGTGTGTCCTGTCTCTAAACTGTGTTCGATGAGATCTGTGTTGTCTTTCTATTTCTGTATATTGGTTGCTGTGGTTTCAATTTTCCACATTCTCTACACCTTTGATTGCTACTTAGCTGATTTTTGAGAGACATGCACGCGTCTTGCGTATGCCAAACCTTCATTTCAGTAGAGAAAGAAAAATGTAAAATTTAAAAGCATGCTATGGTTTGAAATTTTGGGTGTTTTGGCAGTAGAGATTGATTGAGAAGCTACAAATGTTCCACATTACGCTTCAATCACTACAAATTGCAAGAGGTTAGAGCAAGTTCACTGGTGTTGGAAAAAAGTGGTAGACATTTTGTCACTTTTTGCACTTTTTGAAAATTCTGCCATGCAAAAACATTTGCAAGATCTTCGGCCTTCAAATTTTTTAACAACACGTGTTGTAGTTTCGCTTGCTGTGATGCAAAAATATCAATATTTCTATCACATATGGCTGAAATAGAAACAGTGCTGTAAAAAAATACAACGTCCAAACATCATAAAAACATTTTTGCATGGTAAAATTTTCAAAATGTCAAAATTTCAACCACTGTTTCCCAATACCAGTGAACTTGTTCTTGATGCATATTTCAAATTATTTGCTGCAGGTTGTTTTCAAACAAGTAACAATTACAAACCTAAACAAGTTGAATATGGACTTGAGGAATGAAGTCACTAGTGAACATGTATACAATTCACGTAAAATTTATTACGTGAACTGAGGACTTTTCAAAACATTGTTGAATTAACTTTCACTTATGATATTTATAGTTATTGATTTTCAGAACATTGAAAACTCAACCGGTTTCTCGAAGGGGCGAAAACGGAAATTTTGTCTTAGGAAAATCGCGTTTTGTGTAGGGGAACTGGGTCCAAAATGCGCAGAGCGGGCAAGATGGGCTCACTAATCAAACATTTTTCAACATTTCTGAAAATCCCAGTTTGTTCTGTTTACAGTTTATGCGTTCATTAACATTTGTGGATCTTCTGAGTCACGTAAATCTGTCAAAAACGAAAAAAAAAATTTGGGATTTTTTTCTTGCATTTTTTCAACTTTTCTCGTAAGAAATTACGTCAACTAAATGCGAACACAATCAGCTGACATCTGTACTAATGATAAACATGGGTCTTAAAATTAATTAAAAAAAAAAAAACAAAATATTTCCTACAATGTTTTCCGAATAATTATGTACAATTTTCATCACAATTATTCAAAATAAATTTTAATGTTAAATTTGAAAACATAACTTTCATATAAACGGAAATATTTGAAAACCTGAATTTCATAAAGATTTAATTAACTTTTCAGAAGAATGTCAGTATATCTGGCAACACTGCGTGTTGGAAAACTTTTTTCAATCTGTGAGGTAAAAGTTAAGTGTTTTAAACTTTCAAACACATTCGGGGGAACTCCAATCAAAATACACTTAATAAACGTTTAATGGCACGATAAGGTACACACATATGCGCATTATGCCCCTACGTAATCTGAAAGCCAATTTTCAACCTACTCTTCAAACTTCATGAAATAATTTTCAACCCTCCCTCCCCCCTACGTAACACATTCTCATCATATTTTCTATACAAAATCCACAAAGCGTAACAAACTGCTATACCCCCTCCCCCCCTTAAGCGCGTTACGTAATATTTGAATGGTCCCTTCCTGGATTTTTGATGTACGTCTCGGTGGTCGAGTGGTTAGCGTGGTAAGACGGTAGTCGCTGGTCCACTGATGGCATGGGTTCGATTCCCATCTCGGTACTGGGTGTCAAATGTTAATCTTAAGTTGTAGGGTAAAACTGTACAAGACGCACCAGCTAAGCATAATTACTATTTACAGCGATACCAATCATTTAAGAACCAAAGTGAAAGTTGACGACGATTCAAGGATGAAATTTACGTATTATCGAAAAGAAAAAATATGATAAAAACACGATTTTGACAATATTTTTGTAAAAAAAACTAAAACAGCCAGAAAACAAACCGCGGGGTAGAACGCCAAAACTAGTGGACAGAACGCACCATACAGGAAGGGTGGTAAGAAATAGAACAATGATTATACGGAATGTAATTATTGAAACACCAAATGTTTAATTACATGTTCATCGTATTTTTGTAAATTACCATTCTTTGGCTAAAAATCATTTAGTATTGCTAAACTCATCGAAAATTTCGCGTTTCAAAATACACTTTTTTAAATCCTTATAGATAAAACGCCTTCAAGTAGGCAACGAAATTCAATTTTTTTTAGACTGATATAGTGATATCGCGGCAAACATGGCGGCCGATAATTTTTTCGAGTCGAATATTGGTGCACCGTTTTAACTCGAACAAAGACAAAATATGTTATAATTATGCATTGTTATCGTAATTTGGGAGTCAGCAAATAAAAAGAATGGCATTTTGTTTTGATATTCGGGTTTTCTCAAAAGTTAACAGCATTCAAAGTTTGAGCGTAAAACACGTGGTCTTGTGGGCATTCTGCTCCAATTTTCATATGATATGTTTTTGATAAAATTTGTAGGAAGTTAATAAAATACAACAAAATATTTATTATCTTCCGATAGTGCACATAAGTGGTAAAACGATAAGCTGTAGTTTGATCAGATTGCGCAGGCTGTTTAACCATAAAACCTTATATGCTACTTACGAAAAATTACAAGTTTCACGCTGATTCCATTAATTTCTCTGTTTCTAAGAACTAAAGTAGATTTTGTGAACTTTTCATCTATTGAATGATGAAAAAGCTTGTTTGCTACAATAAAAATGAAGGAAAACATCATTCGAAGCCGTAGGTTAGTATATATTTGAGAAAGAATGACATGGGCCATTTTACCCCGCTGGTGCGTCTTGTACAGTTTTCCCCTACACGTCATTTATTTAGTCTGTAAAGCCTAAATCGGTTGAGACGGTGTATATCTTTATGATCCTGCCCAAAATTTTGGCCAATAAATTTCTCCATTTCTACATTTCAATATTCGGTCGAATATTCTATTGAGTTTGTTATGAAAAAAAAAACTATAGCGATTATTTCAATGCTTTATCCCCAAAGAGATTGCGTTCCTGTGAAATCTGGGACAAACATGTGGAAACTGGTGCCAAGCTATTTGAATTTGCTTCTTTGATATTGAATAAGATGAAGGTCGAATTTGAGCAAGATATCTTCAAAATAGTTGTTGAAAAGAAAGATGATTTTTATCTTTAATCATACTTTCAACCACACGTATCCACACGGTCAGGCATTCTGGATCGTAAAATGCTATGATAATGCTGCTTTTCAAGCCACAGGTACAGATGGCTTGCCAAACCAGATATTTCTTCGCAAACTTTGACAATTTTATGTGCTTGAAAATATCTGCTACCTTTCCCCTTCCTTTTGCAGTATAAAACTCCTTTCCCGGAAACTGCTTGTAATCGGCTTTGACGTAGGTTTCGTCGTCCATTACAACGCAGTCAAACTTCGTCAGCACCGTCGTGTACAGCCTCCGGGATCGCGCTTTGGCCGTCATATGCTGTTTATCATCGCGATTTGGAGTCCCTACCTTCTTGTAAGTCGATAGTCCGAGTCGGTTTTTGGCTCGATGCACAGTTATAGACGATACACCCAGCTTATTTGCGGCATCTCGGAGAGGGAGGTTAGGGTTTCGCTTGAAACTACCGGAAACTCTCTTTGTCGTCTCAGCGCCTTCCGGTTTTCGATTTCACCCCGATCCAAACTTCCTGGCTGTCGACAAACGTTCCCTAAACACTTTAATTACATTTGTTACGGTTGATTTGGCAGCTTTTAGCGGTTTTGCCAGCTTTGCGTGCGAGTAGCTCGGATTTTCGCGATGCGCGAGCAAAATTTTGATACGCTGCTCTTCTTCCTTGGACGGCATTTTGTAAAATTGAGTGAAATACGTCAAGTTGATATGTATGTACATTTATTTCGCAACCTACGATCTAAACTAACCAATTTTCCTTCAAGTTCAATTTCATGATGGATTTACTTCGTTTTAGTCAGATGTTGCCAGCAGACATTAAAATTAAAACGTTTTCAAGTGGCACAAAAATAATCAAGTTTAGTTAATTTCGAAAAAGCTAAATCCACAAAATTACCCTCAGTTTATTTCATAATGGAAATATTGGGCCAAAAAGAAGCAAAAATTGAAGGAGGAGGGTATCCACTCAAAATACAGATTGGACGAAGCATAAGAGGCAAAATCTGCTCAATAAAATGACTGGAAAAAGTGTGCGCCGGCCAAAGGTAGATAACAAGAATAAGGTAGAAATGTTTCTTATAGAAAACGATACATATTTTTTTAAAAACTTTTTCATGAATTTACATAAGATTACCTATATTTCCTTCATAGAAAGTATTTCGATCAAACGAATGGTTTTTTAGATACACGCATAGGTAACTGACCCATTTCTAAATGAACTATGCTTTAATGAGGAAAATACCGTTTTTTTTTCTTTTTAAAAGTCCAACGAAAGACACTGTGAGTGATGAATTCCAGCTGCCAGAGTCTGATACAGCGTCTGATTCAGCGTTCAAATCTTGGATCTCGAATCCGGATCTACCCAGCTAACATGAAATCGTAAAAGAAATGATAATCCAAATCGAATATTAAGACATTTTCAATAATCATCGTAAAAAAATTGGTTTTTAGTGATTTTCTATCATTCATTTACGACAAGCTTTGCCTATAAATAGTTTAGTCGGATAGCAGTTCAGTCAATTCGTAAATAAGTCTCAAAAATGTTGGGAATATGTTTATTCGACATTTACGATTTGAGTGAACTGATTAACGATAAATGGGCGGTCCATCGATTGAAACTCTATCCGATCTCTCCCTTTCTTCCTATGTTCGGTTCGTAAAAAGAAAATCTCACCTATAGAGCTATAACGTGAATCATATCAACAGATGAGTTGGCATCGTGGTAAGATACCGGACTGCGTAATCGGAGGATTGGAGTTCAAATTTCGGTCGGGGATTTTTTTGCGTTTTACTCAAATTACTTAAAATCGTTTATTTTACATTTTTTGGGGCTTGTCATTGTAGATATATCGCCTCCACTTTTGTAGCTATATGCTATTTTGGTAAGTTTAATACAATCTTTTCATCTGGTATAATATACATTGGGGGGATTGGGCTGATGATTAATACGTCCAAGACGAAATATATGCTGGCCTGCGGATCCGAGACCGACCGAACCCGCTTGTCCAGTAATAACAAGGTCACGATCGACGGCGACGAGCTGGAGATAGTCGAAGACTTTGTCTATCTCGGCTCACTGGTGACCGCAGACAATGACACCAGCCGTGAGATCCGGAGGCGAATTATCAGCGGAAGTCGTGCCTACTATGGACTCCACAAGCAACTGCGGTCGAGAAGTCTTAGCCCTCACACGAAGTGTAACCTGTATATGACGCTCATTAGACCGGTTGTTCTCTACGGGCACGAGACATGGATATTGCTCGAGGAGGACCTGCGTACACTCGGAGTATTCGAGCGACGAGTGTTGAGAACCATCTTTGGCGGCGTACAGGAGAACGGAGTGTAGAGGCGAAGGATGAACCACGAGCTCGCGCGACTCTACGGCGAACCCAGTATTCAGAAGGTGGTGAAAGCTGGCCGGATACGCTGGGCAGGACATGTTGCGAGAATGTCGGACGACTGTCCTGCAAAACAGGTGTTCGCTACGAATCCGGTAGGATCAAGACGAGCGGGGGCGCAACGAGCGAGGTGGTTAGACCAAGTGGAGCGTGATCTGGCGAACGTGGGGTGCCCGAGAAATTGGAGAACGGTTGCTATGAACCGAGTGAATTTTAGGAATTATGTTCGTCAAGTTATGTCGTGAGACGGAATACTATGTAAATAAATAAAATAATAATAATCATCTGGTATAATTGTTTGAATAATTCTATTGTTCCTGCGATATACCTCCTTAAATGTTTGCTGGGTAGCATTTTTGTTCGTGATCTTCTATCATAAAATTCGATTGGAATTCCGGTTCCTAAGCATACTCCTAAATTCCATATAAATCTTCAGAACTCTGATTCTAAACCCAAAGGCTCATCTTAGGTCCTTATATTGATCAGCAGTGCATCCTGTTGGAATAGCTAAGTTGATTTCATGTTTTCTTGCCGTAATTTTATATCTTTTTTTTGTTTCGATTATAGTCGTTTTACCAACTTCATGGCATTCGCGACTTGATCAACGTTGCAGTTGGCGGACAGTTATTGAAAAACTCATCCGATACCACTGTGTTCGATGTTTACTCTTGGACTCGAACTCACAGACATCGGCTCAGGAAGCAACTGACTTGCCAACTTAGCCTTATCACAAGCTCTGTAATTTTATATCGATTAGTATCGATTTAAGAAAATAATTTGATTTTAATTCTTCTAAACTCAGAAAATTATTCAATCAATAAACCAAGTACCATTTCCACCTTCAGTTGTTTTAAGAAAATCGATAAATTATTTCGCACTGAATATACCAGAATGTCAATGCATGAGTGAGCTGATGTGTCAAGGATGCACTCCGGTTATCCAGGTGTGGGCGTTTTTGTTTGCCCGGAACCACTTCCAGAGGTCAAGAATCAACTTCTTGCCGATGAATGGCATTCACCACTGACTTGCCTGCTATGAATTGCTGTACCGAAAGAGAAACTGAGTAGGAACCTACATGAATAGTCCTGTCTTATCCGGTGTGGCTTGCAGCAAATGACCATATACATATCTAGAGCTGGTGTATGGTGAGAAAACTTTGAAACACACAACTTTAAAACTCAATCCAAACAGCAGCAAACACCAAACGTCGGAATGGGGCCGGCTGTAGTTTCGGGAAGTTCAAAGGTTAATTGCCATTCCGGAACAAATTGCGTAGGCGGTACGTTGCTGCTTATCTGGGGCGTTCCTGAGACGGCCGGCTTGAGGGCTCGAATCTGAAAGCGGGGTTTGGAGAGGTCATTTCTGACCTGATGAGCACGAGTGCCCAACCTTTGAAGTGACCTCGTGTTGTTTGGTTTTGCTTCTGTACATGGCTACGGATAGGTATGATATCCATTTCACACCCTCGAAAAGTGTTCCAGGAACAAACATGACCGGATAATACGGGTTGATGTGTTTGTGTAACGAGCAGCAGACTGCAGCTGTCGGTGGAAAGTGCAAGAATTTTGCAATTTATATTCCACACATTCCCATATAAGCTTTGGCCAAAAAGCTGTGGTTGTCTAACTTTTCCATCCTCAAACCCCGGGCATTGGAACGAATTGAAATGTTTGCCGTTCCAATCAAAGTTTTGACATCGTTTCTCGACCTGTTTAAATGTAAGTTTTAATTTGATGCGAACACTCTTCTTTTCGAAGTTTACAAATAAAAATCAATAAAATGGCATGAATATGATAAACTTTCAGACTATTTGTGGGAAATTCCTGTCTAATTTGGCCTTAGACCAAGCCCACCGCAAGTTGCTATTTCGGTCTGTATTTTAGATGTTTTGATTGGTTGCGTTTTTATCTACTTACTTGTTTTCGCACCCATTGTTGCGATCCAGGTAGGTTTTTGTGTTTGTTTATTTTCTGATAGCGACAACCGGCTGCGTTGCTACCGGGTTGCTACATAAACGCATCCTGTAACAACCTACTGCTCGAATGCTATTTCTCGAATCAAGTTAGCAACTGTTGGTGCGATGATGGGTTGATAAATATGTTGCTGAATGTACTAGATTCGAGGTTTAGCAACCATTGGTGGGCTTAGTCTTATGTAGTGAGTCTGAAGGAGAATTGGAATTAGAATTTGGTCTGTACGAGACAATTAATTTTTTTATTTAGGAATAAATTTATGCTATATGTAGCAGGCGCGGGATGCCAGTGTAAGTACGCACGTGTGCGACTAGGGATGAGAATCTCTGAATATTTTGTTGCGTTCTTAAACTAGCGATTTAAGCGCCACCTCTTTCGAGGACCGCTCGTCAAGGTTTGTTGCCCGGCGAGAATCCCAAACTCAGGGCGGGTTTTCCTAAAGATCCAAAAACGGATGCGGAACAATCGGGAAGACCAACGTTAGAGAAAATTACTCCGGAAGTTACACCTTCGATTCGAAGAGGTAGCTGGGACGAAACCACGGTCTATCCGTTTGAAAAAACACACGCTTGCGTTCTCGTCACAGGAGGAACTCACTTTCCCCTTCTCCCCTTAGTGATCGAGGCGTAAGCGAGGGAACTGATTTCTCGAGCAGTTCGTCCCGAAGTAGAAGAAAATAAACTACAGGAAAAATTAGACTATAAACTAACGGATAGAACACGTGAAACGACTTCCTCAATTTCGACTTTAAGTTCTGGGAAAGTAAGTAGATTTAATTAGTGGGTTGACGAGACATGTTGTGTCGTATATTGGCGAACGAGAAAAAACAAGATCAGAACGTATTTACATGGTTTTGCAAAATCTTATTCTAGTTATTTTATTTGGTTTTACCTAGGATTACATTTTGACTTTATTGTTCCTTTTCCTACTATTACTTTCCCTACGTGTGCTTTTGGTTCAGAATGGGCTGTTATTGGCTAAGCCCAACTGGGAAACCTCAGATCGGAAGGGTTTCCAAAACTGTGTGTGGCTAATTAATTATAGTTGGCCAAAAATATCTCCTCACATGCGCATGGGTATGATCTATTTCTGTACTTACAGTACCATTCGGCTTACGTCGGCAAAGTAGAGTTGATGGTCGGCCGGTTGCCGAAAATAGATCCTTCTTCTGGTGGAATATCACCGACGGACTCAGAGACCGGGAACGGATTACCTTATGGCGTGTCGATGTTGATGAAGTTTAGAGGTGATGATTTCGATCAAGGAACTGGATGTTTTGGTGGCCTGGAAGGGGTGTAACGGGCCAGACCACTGAAACCACGTGTTGACGGGTGGTTCACTTCCAGGAAATCCAGAGCCGGGAAAACCTTGTTTCCAGAACCGTGGACCTATAGCGGGCTCGAGTGGTGGTTGTGTATCGCTAGAAGCGTTGTGGTGGCTTGCGAAGTTGCATGCAAGATCGTTTGGCTCGAAACGAATAGTTTGAAATTATTCTTTTTATGGAAAGGCTTATTGGTCTAGTTGCTCTTTGTTGGTAATCTAATAACGAATATATAAGTAACAAAACTATACAATAGTATTTAATAAATAAATAACGAATCTTAAATAAATAATTAAAAATATTAAATAAATAAATAATGAGTATTAAATAAATAAATAACGAATATTAAATAAATAAATAAATAAATAACAGTTAAGAAAATGTATACAATATATCTATGCAATTATTTACAACATGTAACAGTGTTACATATAGTGATAGAAAAATGGAGATATTCAAAGCACAAATCTGCATTTTTCATAATATTTTCTTTTTACATTCAATGGAGCTAATAACTCTTTTGACTAATAAGATACGAAGTAACGGTCTTCGACAAAGTTGTAAATCGGAAAATTTTCTTCGGAGAATTTATAAATTGACACAAAAACCATCAGCAGGCTCAGTTCCACAGAAGAAACAAAAATGGTATTGATTTTTCAGTACAAAACATTCAATTTTCCAATACAAACATAAAAGTTAACATAAAAATTTACTCATGTAAATGTAACTTAAAAATTCTAAATAAAATCATGGATGAGTTTTGAACCGAAACGAAGCTCTACTTTAGACCCCAGGGTTTGAGAAATTCAAAAATGACTCCAAATCGGCTCAGTCTATTGGGCATCCCCCTTTATCTAATGGAACACGTATTTTCTCAAATAAATTTCCCTTTTTTAAATCTGCTAAGCCTAGTGTCAGTATAAAATAATTTTCAATGTACATTTGCCTAAATTTTTGGGATGAATATTTAAAAAAAAATGTGCAAATATTTTTTTTCAAAAATAGTTTCGAATTTTCGTCATTTTTTGTGGAACAACGCTCCTCGATTATAGATACATGTGCAATTCTGAGGTTCAGCTTGGCGCGCTCTGGTCAGTCTGATTTCTTGAGGTGGGTGGAAGTGTTTCGGAAAATTGTCGAAGAACTTTGTCGTTTATGCATGAAAGGAGGATTCCGTCGTTCTTCGGACGATAATCCTCCGTCTGACCATTATCGGGTTGGCTAGTCGTCGTCGGTTCAACCAATTCATTGCGAATGTGCCTGGTTGCTTGCAAGCAGTGTTTGATTTTGGATCAGAAGCTAGCCGAATCTATATTGACCTGGTTAAAAATAACAACATCGAATGGGGCTGAATGGAAACACCCGTTGAACCGAAAAAGGAGAACTCAATGTTCCAGCATCGAATAAATTATTGAAAATTGAAATGAGCGTAATGAATACAGCTAGGATTAGATCAATTAATTATGAAATGATTTGTAACCATTGATTTATTATGTTTTAGAAACGGCTTAAATAATAGACAGAGTCGATGTGGGGTCCCTGGGAACCCCTGACCCTCCCTTCTTTTTTTCCAGATTTCGAAAAATTCACCATTTTTAAAATACAATATCTCCGAACTAAAAAATCATACCAGAATGATGAAATATGCGTTGTGTAGATTTTATTAAAATCTATTAATTGATGTTATTCATTTTTTGAAATAGTGACGTTTGAAACGTCAAAACATAGCTCTAAAAATAAAACGTTATTTTTTGCCAAGAAAGTATATTTTATCTGGAGATTTATGATTTTGTTCCGACGCAGTCACACGAGCAGCGAGAAACGATACGACAAATTACAAGAATATGAAGATGATTACGAATGTCAAGTGAACTAGTTTTAAGGGAACAAATATTATGTAAATATTTAACACAAACATGAACTTCACCCTACACTTTTTCACTCAACACAAAACATAAACACATAAATGAATTACCAACACTGCACACTCACAACATAGAATAAGAGTGAGAATATTTATCAGAAAAGTGATACGTGAATTGAAACCTTAGTTGTGTAAGTGACATGTAAATATTTATTTGCTTCAATAAATTCACTTTTGCAAACCTACTCGCGCGCATCGGACGCTTTTTGCCACCGAAAGTTCGTCAGTTCTCGGCCCTTTGTTTCTGCTCCGCCATCGCTGGTCAAATTCGATGACCTAGTTGTTGCTGCTTACCCGGATTCCGTGCACCGTTTGGGACCCTAATCGTTGGGACATCGTACAACGGAACTTACGTCCGTACAGATTTCATTGTATTTTTGAGAAAATTTTACGTAAGAATCAACCAAAATCTCAATATAATATTTCTTGTTTTCGAGATATGAAAGATTTATGTTTTATTGTCCATCAAATATTTTTTTACAGTATCCTCTTAAACTTTTGGTAATCCCTTTCACGATATTCTGGATGAATTAAATTTAAAATCAGCATACATATTGAAGTGACCTTCTAGCGAGCAGCAAATTTTTATAAAGATAAGATGCTTAAAAAATAAAATAACTCTTTTTGTTTCAATTCGTTTTGCAATTGGATAACAATTTTATTCATTATCTCACTGCGTTAAATCTTTAAGCAAGTGGTTTCTTAGCGGATGCTGCGGATGAATTACGTGAGGATTTGGTTCATTTTTCCCTAAATCTGTTAAATTTATTTACAAAAAATGTGTAAATGTCGAGAATCTGCTCGTATGTTGATTACCTACTAAACTTACATGAATTATAGCGATACTGATCTAACAATTCTTACTTTTGACGCACAGCATTTGTTCATTGTATATCGCCTTTACTTATGCAAAGTAAGCACAGCAGATGTTTTTTGTTGATGGAGGGGAGCACTGAACAATAACAACTTTTTTTAACTGATTCACTGACCATTGTGAACGAATTGTTACCGCAACTGCTCGCTTGCTGCTACTTGCTAGTAGTTTTTCAAAACAAACCTTCTAAAATCGAAGATTGCGGTTGAAATATCCATTTGCCTTCTGATACTGCATAAGAACGGAGTTGTCTTAGTGACGTTAATTGTTAGGCTTCTGAATAGTCGGAAACAGTTTTCTGAGCATGGCAAAAGCAACGTTGTTGGAAAAGAACTTCATAAGCGATGTTCAGTGGATACATTTTTCAAGAACACACGACTGCATAATCTAAAGTCTATCTGCAAGAACCATTCTAGCAAGTTCGGTAAATTGTATCCTATTTCGCAAAATGTTGCTTATGTTGAATGCTTTCAAATCAAAATAACATTGACTGGAAGGTTTGAAGCATCCGTGGCTATCAACGGAATTCGTTCGTTGGAAAAATTGGAACGAAAACAAAAACAAAAAAAAACAAAATTGGAATGAAAACATTTCAAGCTCCACAGAATTTAAAATATTCAATGTATGGAAAAAGAAAAGACAATCTAAAGATGATTTAACTTACAGTGTTGGAACGAATAAAAATACAGAAAAAATTAGTTATATTTTTAATAAACATATTTTATAAACCGAAAATATTGTTTATTTTTTTTATTCAAAATGTTATTTCAATTTTTTTAGTTATAAAACAAATCATGAAAACAAGAAATCTGTTCAAGCAAGGAAGATGTGACTTGAAACTTCGACGATGGATGAACTCTAATAAAACCACTAAGTGCTGCTAGTAAATGATTGTTAGACAATTCAACTTAAATCTTTCATATCTCGAAAACAAGAAATATTATTTTAGAATTTTGGTTGGTTCTTACGTAAAATTTTCTCAAAAATAAAATGAAATCATAAAATTCAAGAAAAATATATACTTTCCTTGCGAAAAATAACGTTTTATTTTTAGAGCTATGTTTTGACGTTTCAAACGCAACTATTTCAAAAAATGAATAACATCAATTGATAGATTTTAATAAAATCTACACAACGCATATTTTATCGTTCTGGTATGATTTTTCAGTCCCGTAATATTGTATTTTAAAAATGATGAATTTTTCAAAATCTTGATAAAAAGAAGGGAGGGTCCTGGAGTAAGCGAGGTATTCTTCTCTTCACTCAAAATTTTAAATTCGTAATCAAATTTCGATGATTGAGTAAGGTTTTTTAAGAGTTACAATCTTGACTCTAAACGTATGCCAAAATCTCAAATACTCACCCCAAGTTCAGAGTTCAGCTACAGTGTTTCAAAATTTGCTCACTTGTTCAAAGAAATTCAGTTCTGAATATTAAATTTTGAATGACATTTAACTCATTTCAAAGGATCTGGTTCTACTTCCCCAGAACAAAAATTGTATTTTTTTTTCATATTTCAGATTTTGTATCCAGTTGAGGATTTTTGATTTTAAAGTTTCAGTTTGCAATTAGAAATGAAAAGCTGCTTATAAATACTGGTTCAATTTTTTTTTCATTTCATATCAAATTTGGTTCATGATTCACGAAAATAATATACATTTTCAACATTTCTTAAATAATTTTCTTTTCGTGGGGTTATTTTTGGCTCTCAGTTTTAACTTTTTTAATTAAATATTAATTTCCCGAACAAAATTAAAGAAAATTTTGGTTCCATCTTCAGATCAACAGTCCCTAAACTTAATTCTTAAAAGACATTGTAATAAAGCAAAGCTTCAAAATGGCGATCTAAAATTGAAAACTCAGAATCAGATTCACCATTGGAAATTCATATTTTAATTCAGGTTCACTATTCAGATTTAAAATCAAACATTAAAATAATATATTCAGATAAAAACCCACAATAAACCACAGAATTTAAAATTGAATTTACTTAAATGAGGGCTCCGAAACTTGGATTTTAAAGTTCTGATCTGGAATTAAGATTTGAAAATCAAATTTTTGTACACTACAATAATCTTATTGAAATTCGGAAACAGATTGGAAATTATTATATTGAATCTAGGTTCCTATTCAGATTCAGAATGCAGGTTCACAATTTAAAATAAGATTTAAAATGACTATTTCATTGATAACAAACTTTTGAGTTTGTTTGTTAGTTCCAAGATAGTTTGTTCGCACAATCCAGCTGGAAATCACAAATTTAAAGTTTAATTTGAGTTTATTTTTTTAATTTTAAGTTTTGATTTGTAAAAAATATTCAATTTTTATTTTTTAAACATGTCTTGCACACAATTATCATTATGGAATTGTTTTTGACAAAAAATATTTCCTGATAAAGAAACATGTAGGTAAATTTCATCTCAAACATCTGCACAAAATTCTATATTTTTTCGGTGATATTATCATAAACATTGGAATTTTTCCAACAACCAAATTTAAAACTAAAATAAAAAAATAAAAAGTTTGCAAAAACCAGATCTGAACCGAACAATTCAATCTCTTACATTCATTTTTGAACATTTTATTTATTTTCACCAATATGGTTAAAATATTTAAGTTTGCTCAAGAGTTTGGTTTGCTTTGGTTTGAGCAAAGATCAGGTTTTTTTTAATTGGAAGCTTCACTAAAACAAACTTATTTCAGACTCGAATCAAATAAACTTTACCAGTAAAAGTAAATTCCATATTTGGTAACTTAGAGTTTCATAATCTATACAAATTTAGCTCACCATTTCAAAGTTTTTAGGAATTATTCTCTTACGTTATGAATCAACCTTCTAAATCCCTATTTTTGTTACTGAAAATTCACAGAAGCTTAGTTTGATGTTTATAAACAACTTTTGCTTTACGAGAAACTTCATAGATGAACAAATTTTGTTGACATATTTTTTTCAGAAATTCCATAAGCATAGAGGCTAAGGAACTCGACTTTCAGTACTTTTTTGGCTATAGTTTTTACACGCTTCTACCAATTTTTTCTAAATTTTGAAGCATTCTAACACTGATCCATGGATATTTTTCATGTAGTTTTTGTTGAAATCTGGCCCAAAAATAACTCAGATAGTTAAAATTATATGAAAAGTAAATATTTTTCAATTGTTGTCGTACTTTCTCTCCCCTTCTATTAGACGGCATTTATGTTTTATTTTTCCTAACTCAAAATATTATTTTCTTAAATAATCGATCCAGAATGGTGATAACTCTTTAAGCTAAGTGCTAATCATTTCTGGGATCGAAAAACACATTGACCAAGGATTTATGAAGCAACCAAATTGTTTTTGGGAAAACAGGACCATTTTCAGTTCCAATCATAAAGTATCAAAACTAAGTGTTTGTCATCCATGCATTGTTTGAGCAAGAAAAATCACAGAAAAAAAATCTATCACCATGAATCTTCATTCATCATCGTATCAGTCCCTACCACCTCAAATTTTACGGTTTTTTGTAATGTTGAAACCTTCGATGATTTTTTTTTCAATAAATTTATTCAACCTTATGCTTATTCACAAGTTTGCTGAGGAAATGGAAGCAAATTTCCAAAGGGCTTACGATCTATGCACTATAGGATAGTGTGTGGGGTATCATAAGCCACTTTTTTCTTTGCTCCAAAACTTCTTTATTTACTTACTTACTATTTAATGATCCCGCGCCGATCCACCGGTGCATAAGGCTGTGGTAAATGACCTCCACTGTTGACAATCCGGAGCCAGCGTCTTCACCTGGACTTCTTTATTATAAAAGAAAAAATGAAAACGATAAATGTTATGGTTTTCTGCATTTCGTATTATAAGGCTTTTTTTATTTTTTAGTTAATTATTTTCCCCGAGTTCTCATTGTTTCAAAAAAAAAAAATTTTTTTAAATTTTGACAACTGGAATTGGTGGCCCATCAAATTTACCGAATAAATAACATGCAAAGTTTATGAGTTGACCTAAAACTGTAATTTCAAAATTTATTTATTCATTTAAAAACAATTCCAGGGGAGAAAATAAAAAAGAAGAGATGTGTATGATTGAAAAGACTAAAAAACAAGGCACGCGAACTTTTCAGCAAAATTCCTTACATAAACTTTACAGATTGTAGAAATATGTTTTAATTTATGAATGTGTATAAAAACACCAAAATATAGGTGGCCCACATACCCCACATTATGTGGCCCATGATTGCCCACAAGCTATGATTTGCAAATTAGTTGCGTTTGAGTAGCTTATTGATAATTCATGGAAAATTCCTTTTACATGTGAAAGAGCAAGACAATACTAAAATAATTAGCGTGTGAGCATATTTTTCTAATGAACTTTAGATTCCCAACCGATGTTATTTTCGGTGTTGACGACAGGGCTCTTCTCTGTAGTTCAGCTTTGGGTGGCCTAGAATGTGTAAATACAACATGTGATACATGTTAATGATGTAAACGAGGACTGAAGAAAATGACGGATAAGGATTAAAATGGATAATGGATAATAGCAGGATGCTACTTACAAGATGCGTACATAAGTCAACAACATTAAAAAATTTATGAGGGCGACGAAGATACAGTTGGATTGAAATTTTTATTTTAACACACAGCTGGGATATTTAAAGTGGTGCACGTTTCTCCGTGGCCCACGTAACTCCACTCTCCCCTACAAAAACAAAGCTTTAGATACATCAGAAATTTCCAGATTTTTGTGTTAAACTTCCGAAGAAGCAAAAAATAAATTTTTTATGTTATCGGAAAAAATCCCTTGGAGGGTTCATTAGTTTTCATCTATGCTTTACAAATAGCTTATAACTCTTCGTTGTTTTCAATTTTAGTGTTGCACTGTGTAATTTAAAAACATTTTTATACTGTATATTCGTGTTTAGCTTCACTATCAACTATAAAGTTGAAATTGAGCCGTTTTCATACAATTATTGTACCGAAGCTCTCAAAAAGGGTGATTTAAGTCTTATATCGAGTTTTAGTTCAACTGTGACACAATTGGGATGAAACCGTACATCCATACTCCAGAGCCATAGCATTCAATAAACAAATTGGAAATTATGTAATGTTATACGAAAAGCAGCAAGCTTAGAGAATTGAAATAATTCCGTGCAGCAAGTGTTAGAAAAAAAGAGTTCAACCATATTTTTACCTCGATACTGAATATATTATCAAACTACCTACAACATGGTAGAAATGAATTATTTTTCCTTTCCAAGTCATTTGACCGATCACGATTGAAGCAGACAGGTTTATCTTTTGCCGGAATTTGAAGTGTCAAAGGAATCCAAAATTGTGAATCAATGGTAATATAATTAAAAGTTTAAACTTGATTTTGATCAAAACTAGTTGAAAAAGTAGTAGCATTCCAGCTGAATGATACAACTTCGAACTAATGAAACTCGCAGACAAACTGCACTCATCTACTCAACAAACATTCAACAGTGCACTCTTCGAAGAGCGAAATAAAGATTTTATCTGATTACTTTAACCATCTATTCCTCGACTCATTCAAACTCGCCTCTTCTTCCCATTCCTTGGCCACGTGTAGTAGTGACTGGCTGCGATGACCCGGGTCATGCCATCTAGTAGCAGAAAAGATTACGTGTGGTTCGTTATTTCGACCCCGACGTCCGGATAGACCAAGTTCTTCTGATGGTTGCACTCAAAACACTCCTTATGTAGGTAGGGATGTCTAGAAGATAATCTAACATATCACCACTAGCAGCCCTCCAGTCGATTCATTCCCGAACCGCCACTGTACCTTGTCTCAGCTGGAATTGGGCAAATGTTGCATTCCGAAATTGAGTTCTTAAACACGGAAAGTTTGTGTGTAAAAGAATCGTTCCAGAAGGTCATCGTTTTTTTTGTATTTGTTTTTTTTTTTTTTAATATGTCTTAATTCGCCTCTGCTGTTTATGGAGTTTTTAGCGCTGTTCAATGAGCACCTATATTTTTGTAAGTTTCCAAAAACAGTGTTTAATTTATATTTCACTTCCAATGACATTGACTCGTTGCGGACCGAAATGAAGCCCAGAAAACGTGTGAAAATATACGCGCCAGCCAGACACTCCAGATCCCTGCTAAGGCTAAACGCATACGGGAAAACTTTGCTGCTTGTTTTGATGGGATTTCCTTAACTCTGACCGAACCAAGTTCCATTTGCTGTGGGTTCAATGCAACAAACAAACGGTGTGGAATGGTATCTGATGCTACTGCTAATAGGTAGCATGAATAAACTTGAACCGATGGCCCACGAACCAACGCTCTGGAGCTGGAAAGGGAACTGGAAAAACTTCATTCCATTAACCCGGCGAGTTCAATTACAAATGAAATTGTTACAAGTTTACCCCAACTTCCGTCCGTTTGCTATCGACTCTTTTTCCTCTCGTTTCTGATGCACGTATGTTAGTTGTTTCAAATATTTTCAGCAGACAAATCACCTATCGTTCCTTTCAACAGGATTATTTATATCCTGTTTATTTGAAAACAACAATAAATATATAATAACATTGATGAAATTCGAGAAAATTTTTAGTGTTGGTTTACTTAAAGTGCCCAAATGAATTCAAATAATATTTATTCAAATGGAACGTTTCAACCCTTGCTCAACAAGGCAAGCTGGCTCAACATCCTAGAGAAGCTAGCCGCCTAAAGCTAACAAATATTGGGACTGAACGAAGTCCGTTGACCTAACACTGGAGAACACAAGACACAGTCCAGATAAGTCTTGCTTTACTTTGGCATACGAGGAGAACACGCTACTCGGGAACGAGGAGTTGGTTTCCTATTGAGCCCGCAGGCCCATGCGGCCCTCATAAGATGGGAACCGATAAACGAAAGAATAATCGTAGCCCGATTCAGAACACGGGTTAGAAACCTTACAATGGTCCAGTGTTATGCGCCAACTGACGTTGCCGACTTGCAGGAGAAAGAGCAGTTTAACAGTCAATGGAACAGCGTGGTAGAGAAAATTCCGAAGGGTTACATTCAAATCCATTTGGGCGACTTCAACGCAAAGATTGGCTCCGTTAATCATGACTTTGAGCGCATCATGGAGCGCCATGGTCTAGGACAGATGGGCCAGACGGAGAGCTGCTTGTGACGGTGATCGTTGGATCGCTCTTCCCCCATCGACCAGCACATAAGGTCACTTGGGTATCCCGAGACTGCCGAACAGAAAATCAAATTGACCACATCTGCATCAGTCAAAAATAGAGAAGGAGCCTTCTTGATGTCCGCATCAAACGAAGCGCAGACATTGCATCTGACCATCACCTCGTCCTTGGTGAGATACGACTAAGAATCGCTCGTGTCCAGCGGCGAGAGGAGAAAGTGGGATGTCGATACACCGTCCGCCGGTTGGAGAATCCAGAGGAACAGCTTGAATCCCGAGCCTCGGAACTGCCGATAGACGGAGCAGTCGAAGAACAGTGGTGTGGAATCAAGAATGCCTTTATCACGACGAGCCATGGTACTCTCGGTAAAGTCTTTTTTTTATTAGTTGATCACCCAGGTGGTAAATCCTTTTTACGGATTGCATTCCAAGGCACGGCGAGCGACCGAGTCCCCCCAGTATGCTACTCTGGGTCCATGGGTGCAATTGGACGACTCATGATACTAAGTACCCCTACGCCATAAAGTCCACCTGGGGCCTCTGGCCATAATTTCCACCCGTACCTGCAACGAAGGCTATACCCGAGATGGGAGACCAAGTCCGCGCTTAAGCGCTCATCGGCAACTCCAGTTCGAGTCAAACTTCAGCATATATACCCTGCTTCTTGTTACGATTCAAGACTAAGGACCTCTCCTCTAACGACTCGAGATCCGGCAGATTTACTCGCAACTCGAGACTAGCTTGGTTCCCACGAAAATCGTGTGCTCCGCCTCTGTTCGAGACCACTGCAAGAGACCAATGACCTCTCCTCTAACGACTCAAGATCTTGGCTTCGCTTGGCTTGGCTCGAGGCTCTCTCCTCTTTGCCCGTCCGTGTGCCGATCGAGAGCAGCTTATCCTGGACACGCGCCTTTCACAGCATACGTCCGGGGCTTTGCGAAAGACTACTCGGATAATTCCCAGCGAAGAATTCATCTTACACCGACTCAGATGACTCACCCGCCGACGACGTGAAGTCACCCTACCCGAGAGTAGTTCGCGGCGTAAATACTCTTCCCCCTACGAGTTCGACTGCGAAGAAGGTATAGTCTTATCCCCGCAGCTTCCATCGTAGGGGGCGCGTTTTACTCAGATACTCCGCGGCGGTGGAGGTATCCTACACAACGATCGTGACGTAACTAATCAGTTCGGAATACGCAGAAGGTATAGTCTTATCTTTGTATGCTTTACTGCTAGGATCTGACGCACACTACTCGAATGCCCCCCGACGAAAGGGCATTCTACTCCGACCGTGGTCCGGTCTTCCTCCTCCCTTTTTGGCTGGCAACCCTAGGGTTTTTGCCCGCCGTGTGCCGAATCGACAGCAGCTTATCCTAGACTCACGCCTGCCACAGCACACGTACGGGTCTTAGACGCTTGCGACTCAGATGAATCCCGACGTCGATGTCATCCTACCCGACTCGAGTGGCTCATCCCACGGCGACGTGAGACCACTCTACCCGAGAGTACTCCGCGACGTGAATACTCTTCCCCCTACGATTTCGACTGCGGAGAAGGTCATGTCTTATCCCCACAGCCTCCGTCGCAGAGGGCGCGTTCGACTCGGATACTCCGCGACGGTAACGTTGGAGGTATCCTACACACAGACGCGCGACGTTCCTAGCAGCTCGGCATACGCAGAAGGTATTGTCTTATCTTTGTATGCTTTACTGCCAGGGTCGGACGCACACTACTCTGGTGCTCCCCGACGAAGGAGTCACCCTACACCGATCGCGGACTGGTGTTGGTTCCAACTCCTCTGCAGGGCAGTCATGATCCGGGTGAACCCATCGCTGACCACGCGCCAATTATTGGCGTCCTCGCACATCCTCCGCATGATGTTGTCGGCTGTCGTGTCCGGTCCGCAGACGGCAAGCATGATAGCGCGTACCTCTTCGAACCTTGGACAGTTGAACACTACGTGCTCTGGTGTCTCTTCTATGTCTTCGCAGGTTAGACAGGATGGCGAAGCCACGTGTCCAAACCGATGATGATACTGCATGAAACATCCGTGACCAGTCAGGAACTGTGTCATGCAAAAGTCCACCTCACCATGTCTTCGATCCATCCAGGATCCAATATTAGGGTTCAAGCGATGGGCCACGTTCCGAGCTGTCCCACTGGTGCTGCCAGTTGGACAGCGAGGTCTCTCTGGCATGTTTCCGCACGTCGGGCATGTGCCTGTGCTCGTAGCAAAAGGTATCTTCCTCTAGCAAGACCGAGATGGGCATGACCCCCGCCACAACATCAGCAGCTACCGAGGACACCATTTGGTATGCGCTGATTTCACGCAGGTTCATCAGACGCTGCACGCTGCAGAGCTTTTGCAGAATACACTGCCTGCTCAAGGCTGCCTTCCAGGCTGCCACTCCGTAACGCAGAATAGATTAGGTCACACTCGCCAGGACCCTCCTTCTGCTGCTGCGGATCGCCGAGTTGTTCGACATGGCCCCCGTGAGAGGGCAGCTGTCGCCATTGCCGCTCTTTTACAGGCGTAGTCGACGTGGGCCGTAAAGCTCAGCCGGTCGTCGATCATCACCCCCAGGTATTTTATCGCACGCTTGGACTCGATTGCGCACGGTCCAACTGCGATCGTCCCTGATTGTATTGAAATCAGGTTGGTGATCAACACCATCTCGGTCTTGTGGTGAGCCAGACGTAGGCTCTTGGAGCGCATCCAATTTTCCACCTTCTCGATAGCTACTGTGACGAGTAGCTGGACCTCCTCCGTTGACGGGCCCGGTAAAGTCTGTGGAAGACAAAGTGAAAGGATGTTGGATGAAACCTGGAGGGTGATCGATGATCAGAGAAAGGCGAAAGTCGGAATTGAGCAGGCATGTACTGGGTCAAATAAAGCAGCCGCCCGCTTACGATCTGCGGAGCTGAAAACGGCAGTTAAACCAGCTTGTAGATGAGACGAGAAAGCCTGGACAAACTTCCTAGCCAAAGATGGAGAAAAAGCTGACAGCAATAGAGATATTCGATTTCTTTATTATATTTATCGCCGCCTTAGTGGTGCAAGGACTAATGCTAGAATGCCGCTAAAAGACCGAGCAGGTCAGTTATTGACCAATCAAACAGCTCAAATCAAACCAACAGTATGTCGCTTATCGTGATGGATGAGTTCTTGATTTGATCGACTGACCAAACCAAGGATTGCCGTGGAATCCTTTGACAATGGAGCAGCTGAACACGACCCTGATCATGCAGAAGGTATTGATTTGCTCATCCAAAGACAACAAGACATGCAGAGCAAACTCGGCGACCTCACCGAAAGCTCCAAGGCTGCAGATCTCAAAGTCAATGTCAAGAAGACCAAGTCGATGAAATCAACACAATTCTTCCTATTTCATGGTAGTTGGGCAACAGGTTTAGAAAGTGGAGTGCTTCTTGACAGCCATATAACGCCAGATAATGATGGTGGCAATAAAGACATCGAAACCCGGATCAGAAGAACCGAATGTTTCGTTCGCGTCACCGCATATGTCAAGCAAATCGGCAATGTCACATGTTCGAACCTGTGGTAATACTTCATGAAACATCCAAAACCAGACAGGAATTGCGTCATGTAGGTACCACTTCGCCATGCTTTCTCTCCTTCCACTCCTTAATGTTTGGGATTAAACGATGGGTCCACCTTCCTCTTTCTATAGCACAGCTGCTGCCAGTTCTGCGAGCTTGATGCGTATCTAGGTCTATGAGGCGGCAGCGATTCTCATAACTTGGTAAACGGAACGGTTCTTGATAGTTCAGATGACGTAGGGCATACCGCATGAAGGGACGCTGGATAGCCTCGATTTGTTCAGCCCCATTCTGGTGGAAAGGGTACCAAACAGCATACTCGAGGATGGAACGAACTATACAGCAGTAAAGACTTTTCAGGCAATACACGTCTTTGAAGTCTTTGGCCATGCGAAATAAGAATCCAAGGTTTCTGAATGCTTTGGTAACGATGTAGTTTGTGTGAGTCTTAAAATCCAGCCGTTTATCGAAAATAACGCCGAGATCGTTGATGTGGTCCACCCGAGAAATGATTCAGTCTCCGAGAGCGTACTCCGCATAAAGAGGGTATCGCTTACGAGAAAATGATACGACCGAGCATTTACTGCGATTCAGGGGCAGGCAATTCAAGTCAAGTGAAAGAGTTTCAGGTCGTCGGCATATGCAACTTTTTTTGCAGTCAAGGAGCGTGCCTACGTCATTAAAATATATCACGAAAATTAGTGGTCGTAAATGACTTTCTTGAGGCTCACCGGAGCAGGCAAGAAAATGATTGAAAAGGAGTCACCAATACGAACGGATAACTTTCGACCTTTTAAGTAACAATGGAACCAGTGCAAAAGGGATCCACAGAAACCCAGACGTTCCAGCTTTGCGATAGCGATAACTTGGTTCACCTTGTCGAATGCTGCAGAAAGATCAGTATATATGGCGTCAGTTTGGGTTTTCATAGCAAAGCTGTCTTGCACAAAAGATGTGGAGGTGAGTAAGTTAGTAGTCGTGGATCGATTAGGCATGAGCCCGTGTTGATCATTGGAAACTTGGTGCTTGAAGAACGAATTAATGGGGCTCAAGATAACCAATTCAATTAATTTGGCTATCGCGCATAGAGCTGAAATTCCGCGGTAGTTGTTAACATCTCTCTTGTCACCCTTCTTGTGAACAGGAAACATGTAGGCTTCCTTCCACAGTGAGGGAAAGATTCCAACATCCAGCGATGATTGGAAAATATGCCGAATAGGAAACAGCAAAAGTGACATAAAACGCTTCAAAAAAGTAGCAGGTATACCATCCGGGCCCATAGATGTAGAGTTTTTCAGCTTAGCTGTCGCTTTCGATATGGATGCATCGTCGATTATGATACCGTTTAACGAAGAACCTGTAGGCAATATATTTCTCACAGCTCTAGCCAGTTGCTCAGGAGAAATGGATCCAGTTGTAAAAATGCTAGAGAACTTCTCGACAAATAGATCCCAAATTTCGGGATCAGAGTTCACTGTGTCACTGTTTAGGAACATGTGAGACGAAAGCCGCGATTCTCTCCGCTGATTTTTCACGTGCTTCCAAAAAGATTTCGGACTGCCCTTGAAATTCTGTTGTAACCGATTAATACATATAATTTTGGTAGCAACGCTTACTGGCTTTCTTATAGGCAGAATTCACTTTGTGATATTTGTCCTTAGTGTAGAGGGACTTGTGCTTATTGAAGTTGCGTAGTGCGCGCTGCTTAGCCGTCTTAAGTCTCCGAAGACTTTCAGTAACCCAGGGGGTCCGTAGATTGGTAGCCGTGTTGCGTTTAGGCACATGGCGATTGATGATATAATTCAGGATGTTCGCAAACGTCTCGGCAGCTGCATTGGAATTAAAGAAATTGAGCTCAGCCTCCCAATTCATGGATTGCAGGACGAGGGATATAGCTTCGAAGTCAACGTTCTTAAAATCGTGATAGAAAGATGCGGTTTTCTCTTCTGAGTCATGTATTCTAGAGATATCGAGTGAAATCACTAAGGCTGGATGATGCGGGACAGTTTTAACAAGAGGAGCAGAAGCAGATCCATTCTCCGGATTCTTGATCCCTTCGTTCACGAAGCAGAGATCAAGCAAACGGCCGTTCTCATTTTCAATTTTGTTGATCTGTCGAAGTGTCGCGGTACTCAAGGAGTCTAGGAGGATGTTGGAGGATACCGAGAATGAAGAACGAGTAGGATCCGGAAATAAAAAGCCGCTTGGGGAGGAACACCATTTCAAACCAGGTAGATTGAAGTCGCCGATGATGAGTAGATATGTCGTCTGCCGGAGAGCAAATCGAGCTTACTTTAGATAGGCAGAGCGAAAAAGATTCAGTTAAAGCCAAGTCTCCAGAACGGTTCTAAATAAGTTCTAAATTATCCCAGGAATTGTCTTTAATTTGCTGAGCTGGAAACGTTGATTTCACGGCGAGTAACACTCCACCACTGATAAGACTCCACCACCAGTAGACTTTATGCTGTTACGAGGACTACGGTCGCAACGAAACACTGCGTAATCTGGGCCGATAATCTTACTAGAGAGGGTCCGGTCGATGAGCCAGGTTTCGGCGAAGACAATGACGTCGTAGCAGGAACACGAAGTCACCAACAAGTAGTCAATCAAACAACTATTAATACCACCGACGTTCTGCTAGAAAATGTTGAAGGGTTCGGACGATTCCAACGTAGCGCGGGATCGATGATCACTGGAAAGGTAAATTCCATCACGCGGGGAAAAACACTTAGTGATATCATACTTGCCAGAAAGCGCTGGCTGGAGAACCCCTTCGCCACAGACGAACTTAGGGCTGGGACGACTGATGACGCAGGCAGGAAACAGCGCGACTCAGTTGAAGGACTTAGGGGTCTCCGTAATTCCTAGATCGTTGCGTCCCGGTGCTGTAAAAGAGGCCTGGAGAACCCCGTTACCTCCAACGAACTCAGGGCCTGGACGACTGATGACGCTGGCTGGAAACTGCGTGACGGAGTCGAGGGACTCCGGGGTCTCCTAAAGGCTCCAATCGATGCGTTCTGGTGTTGAAACCCAAGTAGAGGCAGGTGAAGTAACGGGCGTGGCATGTTGACAGTGTATGCAGGATCTGTGGCTAGGTGAAACTTCATCACACAAGGAAAAAGTTTTCAAACCAGATGAATACTTGCCTGAGGATGCAGGCTGGAGAACCTCACCGCTACAGTCGAACTCAGGGCTTGGACTACTGATGACGCTGGCTGGAAGCTGGGAGTTGAGGGGCTCTGAGGTCTCCCAAGCGCTAAGTTCGTTGCGTACCAGTGTAGAAACCCAACAAGTAGTGGCTAATCCTCTAAGAACCGGTGAAGCGTCGCAATACAATCTCAAGAGAGCTGAGGTCTCATCGTCGTTATCAGCTGAAGTGGGAGCCAGATGACTCCCACGATCCTCGAAGGCACTAGATGAGACTACCACAAGGAAACTGGTCCGATCGTGGCCGTAATTGGCACGACCGAACGAATGCGTTGAACTGATGGTACAGGAGTCAAAGGCCGCCGGTTGTAGTTTTTTGGTTGGTCCACAAATTCACGAAAGAGTATTCCAGAAGGCCAGGTCATAGGACTCAAGGCGACATTTTTGTACACTGGGTCCAGTCCGATTTTGAATGACACATATCTCCTAGTGGAGCCGTCTACGCCTTTGGGAAGCAATCTTTTCACATCTGTAGTTCTTCACCTCCCAATATTTCGGCATATAAATAACTACTGATGCAAATTTAATTAGTTGCTCAGCAATTTTTTAACTAAACACAGCACATAGAAGGTATGCGCTACATTTAGAATAACTAATGATTTACTATTTGTTAAATCTTCGAGTTCTCATTAATACAATTTAAAAAAAATGTTTATGAATGAACTTGTTACTAAACATTAAGTTTTCGTGAAATGAAATGCAAAAGAGAAAAATAAAGATGTCGTTATTCTACGAAAACTTGTGGTTGTGTTTTATATTCAGCTTCTTCAACATTTTATGCTTGATAAATCTCTACTGACTCTTAATCATCACTTATTAGAAAAAAAATTATACTTGAATATTTTAAACCAGTCATTTGAAAAAAAAAAAACATTAAAAAGATCACTATCCTTCTAAACCAATGACCATTGAAATCGATTCCAAAAGAGTAATCATTCATCAGAGGTGCAACGGAAAGACTTAGAAATGTTTGAAGAAGTCGACTTTAATTTTTGGGCACCACGTGCACCATCTATAATATATGCTTTGAACCACCCTTTTTTCAAATCAAGGCTTTTTTTTGGTGATTTTCTGTTTCCTGAAGCTTGACCTTCAAAAATATTCAAAATATTGAATTTGGTAGAAGTTATGACGAATTTAGCGGTTTGTCCTCCTTTGCCACAAAAACAACATATTTGACTGTTAAACACTCCAATACAGTTTTTGCGTATTGTATGATTTCAGATCCAGTCAAAACAGAGTATAAAATTTGTGGGACCTATTAAGTACATTTTTTTTAAATTTAATGTTTATTAGGCCAAGTTACTTAATAAAAAAGTATTTATGAGACGAGGGTATTTTTAGTATTTATCTTATTGCTAGGGGGTTGGAAGGGGTTTGAAGATGAAGGAAGGATTTTGGGAAGGTTGGGGTTATTTGCGGTTTCAGGTTGCCGAAGAGCGGCAGAGGATGTTTTCTCAGGCGCACTATTTCCTACTATTTCCTACGGTCAGATGGATAGCTGGTTGTCCAGAGGCTGAAGATAGGTGATTCTTTAATCGGAATATTCTGCTCAACACTGAAGCGAAGAGCAGCAGATTCCTCCATCCATTTGTGACAAGTGCGTTCTGATGGCGAGAGATCGGAGGCTTTGCAAGTGTGGCAATATTTCGTACCTAGGCATTCGCTGCTGTCATGTTGGGAACTGCTACAAATCCGGCATCTTCGTTCGTTTGGGCAACGTTTTTTCGGATGTTCATAACTGAAACACAGGCGACACAGGCTTGGTCTTTGTTACGTCATTTGATAACGTACCATTTCCGTACACGATCAAAAAACGCGCCTTCAACTTTTCCTGACTGCTTCTTGATCGATTTACCAACGATAAATGGGTTCGGCTATTTGTGTCCTTGCGTAGTACAGGCGTCCATGCAGGTTCTGCGGGTCGAGCCATTCCGGTATTTTCCGGTCCGGATGGTCTCCGGAAGACGGACTCGAGGGATCATTAGCCTTTAAGGAGAAAATCGAAGCGAAAAAACGCGACCGATCTTGCCAAAGGCTGAGGTGGAACTGCATTTAAGTACATATTGTGCAGGGAAAACGGTCGCATTTGGAGGCAGTCTTTTTTGTGCGCATTTGTAGCCATTCATCGTATCAATCGTTCTGAAATGCCGACTGAAATACAGCTTTAACAGATCATCAGTCTCCTCAAATACTAAACATCAAATTTTCAATCTTCGAAGCATCGAGACGAGGCTTGTCAACGAAAACTTTTTGTTTGGGACCTACCAGGTTCTTGCTGAAGAGTTTGTTTTGCAATCCATCACACAAAATTTCAAAACTTTTCGCCGCTGTGGCCCACATATTTTGCGCACGATTTGACCACCGTATTTTGTTTATTTTACTGGTAGGCAGCTTTATACCTTGTAGTAGTTAAGTCAGGCCTGTTTATAAGTGACGAATCAGCCAGAGAAACTGTTCTTTTTTATCATAGCCCCTAAATAAATTTTCGAACTGCGCTAGATTAAACATCTTCTATTATTTTATTTTATTTTATTTTTCTTATCTAATCATCATTACTTGTATTCAAATCTTAGCTTACTGTTAAATCTTCTAGTTCTCCGATTTATTATATAAACTTTGGCCAATCCTTATGTGTGCAGTTTCCATGATTGCTATGCTAGTTATAAACTTTCGATATTTTAAAATACGCTCCTCTTTTTGAGGCAGAATCCAGGTTCTCCAAAAATTTTTATGATATGCCATTCTTTGCCACCACACAATACCCTACCTATTTCATACGACATGCCTCTATCAATGTTTTATGATGTTCCATGAACGGTTTTCGACTTTCGGAACAGAAGAACAAAAAATAGCTAACGTTCGACGACTAGTCCAGTAACGGTAGAAGAAGTGTTGTAGAGCAACAAATAATAAATCGCGAACAAAAGAACGAACATAAATAAATGTTTGAGAGATAAAATTGAAAACACATTTTCCAGGTCTACATTTTTTCGCCAACCAACCCAATATGGCTTAGATGGGGTTTAGAAAAACTCAAGTGAATTATGACAACACGTTTTATTTAGAGAGAAGTAAGTTAAACGTTTGGTAGGATTTAGTTTATTATTGCAAGTCTTTCGATACATGCAGGTGGGACATGATTTTTAAAAACATATGGTACCTGTTAACCTTCACCAACTGATAAGTGATTCGAGTTCAATCAAATTAATTTTGACACAAACATTTTAAAAGATCAAATTAAATTGGCTGAACCTACTCATCAATTAATTAAATATTGTTTTTTTTTTTTCATTTCAGGTACCAAGTTATTTGCGTGTGATTCAAAACTCAACAAGTGTCAACGAGCTTCACATCTTCCATTTAACATTTGTAGTATCAGAAATTACTGACAAATAGAATGTCATTATTTTGGCAGAAATGGAAACAAAAACGTTCACTGCTGTAGGAATCCTATTCGACGACAGCACTATTTTCACACCAATTTCAGTGCCAAAATTGGTTGGTGCAGCAACGATAGTCAATTTCATCAAATTAACCCGCCTAACCGAAACGAACGGATCGTGATTTGTGATTCCAGTGATTAACGGTGGTTTTGACAGCTCCAAAATCAGAACTCCCTCGTCCGGATGAAGCAGGGATCGAAACAGTGAAAAACCAGAAAACTCATCAACCATCCCGATACTTACAACTTGAATTGTGAATCAAACCGATGTGCATTACACAGTAGTTAAAATCAAATCAAACCCTAGGTAATTAAAAGCCGCGGCAGCAGCAGCAGAATCATTCGAAAATGACGCTGATGACGTACTTGACCGTGACGGCACTGCTCCATTTGCTACAGTTTCCAGGTGAGTCTATTCATCGATTGCTCAATTACGGCTCATTATGCACCCATTTACACATTAATGGGATGTTTTGAAAATCAAAATGAGTGGTTTTATTGCTGTTGTTTGTTTATATTTTCCGGGAATGATTGGCAAAATGAAAAAAAAAAAATGATAATCATTTATTTAACTTTAACATTTCAAAAATATATATTTTATAGCTGTTAATGTTTACTGGTGAAAAATTAAGCGACAATCGATAACTAGATCCAATAGCTCCTACAGTCTAATGGAAGATTCGTCTTTTCGTTTTTGACGGCTTAATCAGAAAAATATTTCAATGATTGAAGATTAAGTATTATCAACCAAGGAATAATCAACCAAGAATTTGTTTTGAAAATTTTGTGCGGCTCTATTGATGAGTATTATGACATTATGAGTATTATATCTGATCGTCAATGATCCGATATTGCCAACTCAACAGTCGATCATCGTCTACAACATCTCATGTCGTGATTGCGAGAAGGTTTACATGGGAATGAGCACCCACACGGAACATGGAACACACTCACAAAGAGACTGTATGGGCACAAGTCCGATGTAAACAGATATGAAAGAGTTTTCGGACATAAAATTGAGATTGGGAGATACTACAGCCATGGTCGATCATATCATCAACACAGATCATAGGCTCGAAAATACCAAAGCCAGGATTGTTGATAGAGCAAAATACATATCAACTTAACGTGTATTGGAAATGTGCCACATTACCAATACTGATAATACGATAAATTACAGAACAGATACAGCAAAACTCAATACCACTTATACAGGAATATTACAACAACATCAAAAATCAGTAATAAAGTCTGCTTCATTTAATATTGGAACAAATTCTTTTGCTCATTGTGGCGCTCCTAGTGGACGGATTTGGAAACTTTTTTCATCCACGTGTCGGGAAATTCATTACCTTTCACCATGTATTTATGTCATAACACCAAACGATAGCATTTTGTAAACAACCGCCATGGAAGCCGAACGGAGAAATCAAATTGTGCACAGTTTTCTTGAAAATCCATTGTTGTCGGCATCGAAGCTAGCTAAACAGCTTAAAATGCCCAGAAATACCGTATGGCGTGTTATCAAGCAGTACAAGGAAACATTGACGACGGCTCGGAAGCCGCATTCGAAGCGTCGGAGTGGAACTGTCGACCGGAAACTGCGTGGGAAAGTCATCAAGGCCGTCAAGAGGAATCCCAATCTTTCAGACCGCGTTTTGGCCAATAAGTTCCAGGCCGCTCACAGTACGGTGCGACGAATTCGTCTCCGGGAAGGAATAAGGTCATTCCGAGCCAGCAAACAGCCAAATCGGACGCTGAAGCAGAACAATGTGGCCAGAATCCGTGCTCGAAAGCTGTACGACCAAGTGCTGACCAAGTTCGACGGATGTAAAGTCTGCTTCATTTAATATTGGAACACAAACAATTGCGTGTAGTTCAGTCATTTATTAACGAATTCAAAATTTGTTTTTCATACCAATGTAGCATTTTCTTTACGTTTTCAGAAAAAAAAATTAAAAAAACTATTCATTGCTGTTTCGAAGAAATTCTCGTACTCGTACTCGTAAGAAAACTCTGCACAATTTGATTTCTCCGTTCGGCTTCCATGGCGGTTGTTTACAAAATGCTATCGTTTGGTGTTATGACATAAATACATGGTGAAAGGTAATGAATTTCCCGACACGTGGGTGAAAAAAGTTTCCAAATCCGTCCACTAGGAGCGCCACAATGAGCAAAAGAATTTGTTCCAATATTAAATAAAGCAGACTTTAGTAATAGTTTCAAAACACAAAATCCACACAGAGCAAAGAACCAATCCAACCAACTTCCACTCATTACCCCAGATAGTCCAGCTTCCAACCCCATCCACACATTCCACACAATAGAGTCCAAAATTTAAAAAGACAGCTACAGTGCACCATCGCAAATCGGATGGAAATGGTTTAATAATCTCGATAAAAAAAAAATAGAGCAGCAAAGACTGGACACCTGAACGTTGGAAAAAAAAAGAAATCTGATAATAACAACCGATAGACATGTGAGTTTACACACTTTAAAACAGACTCTTAACTATTCTTATTGTAAAATTTGAAATTAATAAAATTCCAGTACCCTTGAGGAAGACCACCAAAAATGGTCGAAATGTCGGGCATTTCAAAAAGATAGTTGTTTGCTTGAAATTGAACCAAAACTTAAACATTAAGTATTATAGATTTGAAATGATAGACGAATAGACCCTAGGAGGAAAGTTACTGAGGTGTTGAAAAGAGCGAGAAGCATTTTGAATAGAGGCTTGATGACATACCTACTGATTTTTTTTGTCCCTCACCAATCAACTGTATCGAAAAAGAAGTACCGTTCTCGAGTTATGTAAAAAATTGTATATCCCCCCTACGCTCTTCCTGGAAAGACAAAGTTAGCAAAGTTTCACGTTAATCGTTTCAGTAGTTTTCAAGTCTTCAGGAAACAGACAGACAGACAGGCAATCAGAAATTTGTTTTATAAATAGAAGCCTAGCTGACCCGGTTTACTTTGCTACACCTTCTTAAAATAAATTAGGATTGAAAAATATATTTGAATTATATTTTTGTTGCATCATTTTAAATCAAATTTCAACAAAATCTAAAGCTGCAGCTAGAATTTCGAGTTGCAATATAGGGGACAATGAGGATACTTGATCCCTGGGGATACTTGCATCCTTAGCTATATCTCGAAACTGGAATGTCTTACAAAGATCAAATGTTCTAGAAAAATGTGCCAAAATAAGCAAAATAACAATGCTTGTGGTTTGAAAAATTTTAACAAAATAATTGTTTGAGTAATTGAACTTTGTTTGAAAAATTTCACAAAATGTAACTTGAAGATCTTTTTTCATCACTTTAAAATGTTCCTTACATGGGAAAATTATAAAAAAAAATATTTGTTCTAATGTATCAATCGTTCGAGCGTAAAATGAACTCCATAATGCCATATTTTCAAAGCAATGGAAAACTCTCGACTTTTTTCAGAAAAAGTTTTCTAAAATGTTGATGATGGGTAGAATTGATCCCCTAGAGTTGGGTACAATTGATCCCCCTTCCAAACGGCATATTCTTCTTCTGAGTTGATCGTTATGATTGCTGATTACGAAATTACTAATATTTATCCAAAAACTAATATTTATCAAACAATTGTATGAAGAAAAGAGCAAAAATAATTCATTTTCTCTTAGTTATAAAAAATAGCGCCTTGAAGTATGCAATATTATTAGCGTTGAGACGAAGTAAAATGAGAACAAACATGACCTAAATAGTCAATTAACATTCTATCTTGAGGTTTTGTTTGATTTTTATACAAAGATTAGGGCTTCCTGAATAAAAGATCAAGCCTCCTTCAATAGGGGATCAAGTCTCCCCTAACTTCAGAAAAATAGCAATTTTTTTACTCCCACGAAAATGCTTCTAGTTCATCAACGGGTTCAAGTATCGTTCTAATTTTTGGAGCATAGAAACTTGAAGTTTCAAGCTGTCATAAAATGTCAAAGACGGCGAATTGCTAAATTTCTCCAAAAAGATATGGTGAAAATAAGAAAAGGAGATCAAGAATCCCCACTCTCCCCTATACATGATTTCATCATATTTACTGAAGTTTAATATCTAAACTGGATTTTCAATATCTGAAATTTGTACTTCGTTTTAAAAAGCTTCATAAGTTCTTTAACTACCCTCTCCTTCTTTCGAAGCTGGGAGGGCTTACGAAGTACCACAAAAACATTGTTTGTATCTTAAGGGGGGAGTAGGGTCTAACGGGTAAAAAAAAACATTTTCACGAATTTTTTTAGAGCTATCGTTCAAGCAAATGTATTCAATTTTTTTGCATTGTACAAAGCATTGTTAAAAGAAGAACATAGTAGAAAAATATTGAAAAATGAGCCGGTGACGGAGCACTTTCGAGGATGCCTTTTAGAAAACAGGATTTGCGGTGGACACTGTATCTCAGCACAGAATCATCTGAAGTCAAAAAATCCGAGCAAAATATTTTTAATAGATGTTTTTCTGGACCCCAACGATTTTATTTAACTTAAAAAAAATTTATAAGTAAAACGCCTTAATAAACAAACCTTTGATTAAAAAAAAAAATTATGAAATTTTTGTGGCTGTTTGAAGTTAAAACTACGGTTTTTTCACGAAAAAAACCGCCATTTATTTTCCGTAAAATCTCTCCAAAGTAAAAAAAAAGAAAAATCGTTGAGGTTTGGTATTTTATATGTGGAAAATATGTTCCAAATTTGAAAAGAATCGGTGAAGTAGTTTTCAAATGACGATGTCCACTGACTTTAAAAATGTGCTTTCGAGAAAAACGCGTTTGAAGTTTCTGTTTCTCTCTCTCTTGCAGTATTAAATAAGAGGAGATAAAGACCTATAATTTCTACAGTTTTGCTTCGATTGACTTGAAAATTTGACACAACATTCTTGAAATGTTTTACAATAAGAAAATAAAAAAAATAAAAAATCGATTTTTTGAAAGTGCTAGATCCTACTCCCCCCTTAAAACCGTCGCATATGAATCCGCCCTCTCCCTTTTCCCATGCAATCTCCCCTGCTTGAAATGTTCGAAAAACAGCTACCTTTTAAAATTCGTCATAAATTATGTATTTCGTATTTAACAAAATCTAAAGATGCCAAAATGTGACAAATTACGTCAACTTTCCAATTCATTTTTTGAAATTTTTCTACTGTAACAGGAACAGCTTTGCCGGTTGATTGATTGAAAAGTATGGGTTTTAAACAACTATTTTACATTTTTGGTGGGCATGACCTTAAAAAAAAAACTGATAAAAATTTCCGTATGTGCAGCATATAGCTTCTAACTTCAGCTTTCTCAGGCACTAAGTGAAATTTTTTTCGAGCACTAAATAACTGATTTAAAGCAATTTTCCTGAAGCATGTTTTTTCATAAAAAAAATTCTTGGACTTAAAATAACTTTGAAATAACTGATTGTAGCTGAAAACTGTCTGAGAAACATATTTGAGTCACATTATAGGCTTTTCAAAACTGTATATTTTAAAGAAATCGGTTGAGAAACAAGAAAGTTTTAGCGAAAACAGTGTAAACCGTCATTTGACCGCTCGCGGTATGAATAGGTATATACCAAGTGTCGGTATGTTTAGTGTAAATAAAGTCTGTTTCACATAGAATCTGGTCGCTTCTTTTCATTTACTGCAGCCTCCCTAGTTATCACATCGCGAATCTATTGACAGTATTTTGATACGGTTGGTTTTTTTACTTAGTGGTGAAAATTTAATCAAGATTGAAGCAGTCAGTCAAAAGTTATCGAAAATGGAACGCGAAAGGCGAGAGAAAATTCAGCACACTCAACGTTACCGGTAGACCCTTACGGTGGATCGAACAAAACAAACCAGGCGTAAAAGTGGAACATATGACCGGAAGCTGCGAGCAAAGGTAATTCGATCAGTTCACAATAATCCTCTAATCTCCTTGCGTGATTTGGCGAAAAAGTTCAAGACGAACCACAGTACAGCTCGACGAAGTTGTCTGCGAGAAGGCTTGCGGTCGTATCATGCAAGCAAAAACCCCAACAGGACGCTGAAACAAAACCTGGTTGCCAAAACCAGGGCAAGGAAGTTGTACGAGAAAGCGTTGACCAAGTACAACGTATGCGTTTTGATGGACGACGAAACTTACGTCATAATGGATTTTGGACAAATAACCGGTAACAAATTTTACCTTGCGAAGCGTAAAGGGAATGTTGCGGGTAGATTCAAGTATATTTTCGCAGATAAATTTGCTCGTAAGTTGATGATTTGGCAAGGGATCTGTAGTTGTGGGAAGAAGACTAAGATTTTCATCACTAAGATTTTCTAAGACTTTCATCACAAGAAGAATGTCTCCAGAAGAGGATTTTGCCATTCATTCGGTCAGACAAAGGTCCGGTGAAGTTCTGGCCGGACCTGGCAAGCTGCCACTACAGCCGGGATGTCGTTAAGAGGTATAAGGAGAACAAGATCGATTTTTTTGAAAAAAGTATAAATCCACCAAACTGTCCGGATTTTCGTCCCATCGAGAAATATTGGGCAATAGTTAAGGGCAAACTGAAGAAATGTGGCAGAACCATGAAAAAGCCCGCTCAAACGGAAAAGTGGTGAAACAAGATGGCGAATGAGGTTACCAGCAGTACTGTGCAGAAAATGATGGGTGGTATCACAAAAAAAGTTCTAAAATTCATCCGATAAGCTGACGAATGATTTTTATGTATTTTTTTCCTTAAAGTCCAATAAAAACTCTACAAAATGACATTTTTACTTTTGTTGTACGTTACTTTTTTTGCGGAGAAATGATCTATTTTATCCGACCAGATTCTATGTGAAACAGACTTTATGTAGAAAATCCTAACCTTTCCTATCTCCCCGCTGGAAGGAGGGACTGTTACCAAATATAAAAAAAAAACCTTTTTCGCACCTACATACATACCGTTCCATGCTAAATTTTGTTCCATTTGCTCCAAAAAGACTCGATTTATACAATAAAAATTGTATAATAGCACCACTCTTTCCTTCCTATCTTCTTTATAGAGGACTAGCTGATTTTACCCGGCCTTGCTCGGGTTCGCATAAAATATAAATCAAAATGAGTCATTTTACTTTTCAAAATTTTGGAAGCTTTTTATTCATCATAATTAAAAATTTGGCGCATGTTTAGCCATGTAAAGTTTGTTAGTCTTTTTAAAGTTTTTTTTCAGATTATTCACTGTGTTTATCGTTTTCATATTTAAGAAAAACTTATAGGTGTGAGGTTTTAATTTAAAGACATTCAAAATAATTTCCCATGAATGCTTATTCATCCTATCATGAAAAACATTTTTTCCACCCACCATTTTCAAGGAAGCTTGAATGGATTTGGCCTTATTTTTTTTTATCTTCAAATGATAATTTTTCTTATATCTTTCCTTTCCCTCATCTAATAAAAATTTCTTTTGGAGTTCATCCACCTTTTCAAAATGGACGATCTCCCTTTACAATGGTTTATTCAAGTTTCTGTGCTTAGAAATTTCTAAAGAGACTTCCGAATCTGAGTTTATGAGTACTTTTCCTTAAATGCTGAAAGTTACATAAACAGTTTTTTTAAGTTATCAAAAACAAATCATCTCTAAACCTGAAGTTACCATTATAATGTTAAGAGAAAGGTTTTATTTAAATTAAATATCAATGTTTCTATTCTTGGGCACAAACAACCCATTAATTTGGGTGAAGGGTGATCATTTTTAAAATTCTTAGATATCATGTGTTTGAATTCGCAGTACTAAACGGTTCTACCATAAGTTTTCTCAAAATTGGATGATAGAATTGAACACATTGATGACCAAAAATGATTCAAAAGTGACCAATTTAATTGAATTGTATAATGCTTTAAATCTCAGATTTTTTATATTTATTATCTTATTTATTTTCATCAAGATATTTTTATATCTCATATATTTTCTAATTCTCCGTTTAAGGGGGGAGTAGGGTCTAACGGGTTTTTTAGAGCTATCGTCCAAACAAATGTATTCAAATTTTTTGCAATATACAAAGCATTGTTAAAAGAACATTTTTTTTTTCGTAGAAAAATATTGAAAAATGAGCCGGTGACGGAGCACTTTCGAAGATGCCTTTTAGAAAACAGGATTTGCGGTGGACACTGTATCTCAGCACAGAATCATCTGAAGTCAAAAAATCAGAGCAAAATATTTTCAATACATATTTTTCTGGGCCCCAACGGTTTTATTTAGTTAAAAAAAAATTATGAAATTTTTGTGGCTGTTTGAAGTAAAAACTACGATTTTTCAAGAAAAAATCCGCCATTTTTTATCTGTAAAATCTCCTCAAAGTAAAAAAAAAACAATAAAAGAAAATCGTTGGGGTTTGGTATTTTATATGTAGAAAAACGCGTTTAAAGTTTCTGCTCTAGAATTCTTGCAGTATTAGATAAGAGGAGATTAAAGCCTATAATTTCTACAGTTTTGTTTCGGTTGACTTGAAAATTTGACACAACATTCTTAAAATTTCCCGACTGCTATCAACGCGTTGAAATCGAAGCATTCAACTTATAGATCAGAATCTTATTAGTTTTCTTTCTTTGTGGGGGATTCCAAAAATACGTTGATTCTTAGATGCTAGAATTTATTAAAAATGTTCATTCGTTTTTCATCATTGATTCCTAAAAGTTATTCAGCTGAAGAAGACAATTCACTGTTCACTGATCAGTTCACTGTACATTCTTGTAGTCTCTCAAATTCCCTTGGCGGCGGTAGAGAGAACTTTGAAAACCACTACAATTCAAGTTAATATATTTCTAACAGGCTTGTTGTTTTTTTCAAAGCAAAATGTAGACTCATTATTTCATCCAAATATATCCACGTGCTTTGAACAGTAGAAGGACAAAAAAAAACCGCCAAAGTTTCCCCTTTCAAATTCTTAAGGCTCAGCAAGCTTTGATTTGCTGTCCAGTACACGTGAACTCTGAATGGTCGTTTCTAATGCCTGGCCCATGGAGATGGTGAAAAAAACCCGCCAAAGGAAACGAAAATCTGTTAGCAAAATGTGTGCCATGACTTTTGGTTTGTGTGAATAAAACCGAAAGTTGTATGGGAGGGTCCCTTCTCTTAGGTGGGAGGAGCTCATAACTATTACTAAAACCTTACCCTGGTTCAACTACAACTATGTACCAAATTTCAGGCTGATCGGTTCAGCGGTGTGGATTTGTATAAGGTGCATACAAACAAACAAACATATATAGTCCAACTCATCTTTATATATTAGATGACGGGTCTAAAATTATCATTGAAATATTTATTGTATTCAAATACCCTCCTCTGCCAAATTTAGTCCCATTTGCTTGAATAGTTTTCGAGTTATGTTATCGTACCCAAATACGCTTCCATGACACTTTTGGGTCCATTTGCGCGATTTGTTCTCCTTTAATAAAAAATTATATGGATGGCCCCTTCCCTCCTTTCTCCCTCATGGAAGAAATGAAGGGTCTTAAATAACCATAAAAAACTTATCGTACCCAAAACCCTCCCATGCAAAATTTGGTTCCATTTACTTGTTTAGTTTTTTAGTTTTAAAAAATTTTAAGGGAGCCTCCCCCATCTTCTAATCTCCTCGCTGGAAAGAGTGAGGGATCTCAAATATTCATATAAATATTTCAATAAATAGGGTAGATACTTTAGTTTTCGACAGGAGTTAGTTTTCGATAGATTTTTTTAAATTAAAAGCTTATCTATCCTTTTATTTGGTTGCTAATGCTATATGTGTTTAAATTTTTCTAATTTTACTCTCCCAGTTTAGCATATGTTGAATGTAAAAATTTTTCTGTTTAAGTTTCTTAGTAGTACTAAATCATTATTTTCAAAGTTACATTCTAAATCACCTGTTAAATTCAATGCCATAGAATATATAAGAATGATTTTGAATCATGAAAAAAATTGCCTTTTAATTGAATAAGAGCAACACAAAAGGAATCAATGGATGGATAAGGTTCTGAACTAAGCGTTTTGGGTAATTTATTTCATATTTTTGATAACATTTTATATAATTTATACTGATTTCTAAGCTGTCGAAAACTAGCGCTGAAAATTCACCTTATAATTTATTTTTCGACATCCATCTTCATATGAAATTTTATACTGTTTCAATAGTGTAATAAACGCCTTGAAGTAGATAAGCAATTTCAATAATAAATAATCATATTCCTTTGCAAACAAAGGAGGTGGAAATTTTTTTATCAAAAACTAAAACTTTTGGTGTCGAAAACTAAAATCGAATGTCGAAAACTAAACCATCGAGAGGTTTAAGTAAATTTATACTAAAAACTTTTATTTAAAACTTTTGATCAATAAAAAATGTGGAAAATAAAGAAAAAAGTCTGCTTCATAGAACCAATCATATTTGAGATGAAAACCTTTGGTAAATTAATTTATTTATAAGGTTTTTCTGACAAAACAAGGAAAAACTGTCGAAAACTAGGCATTTTATCCAAATATCCTCACATAAAAAATTTATTACCATTTAGTTGATCGGTACTCGAGCTTTGCTAACTTTTGTCTATTGTATGTAAGAACCCTTTCCCCTTACCGTAAGGGGGAGACGTCTCAAACCATAATAGGAATCTTACCCGACATCCAATGCCCCTGCATGCCAAGTTTCACATAAATAGGTCCAGTAGTTTCCGAGTCTATGAGGAACAGAGAGACAGACAGAAATTTTTTTATAAGTATAGATTAGCTGACCCGTTGTTTTTTGCCACACTTTCCAAAAACTAATAAAATTTTTAATTAGGGGAGAAGACAAACGTCAGCAGTTTTTGCGCTTTGTGCATTTTGGATAAAAAGAAATCTGATAACAATAGTGAGGGGAAGTGAGGTGGAAAAAAATCGAAAATTGTGTTTCGTAATTTCTGAACGGTCCCTCATAAATTTTTCATTCATTTGCACAACATTTAAAATTGAATAAAAAAAAATTATTCAGATATTCCTTCCAAATAATAATGCAACTCTCTGGCAGGGGAACTCAAAACATCAAAGAAACATTTCCTGTACACAAATATGCTCCCATGCAAATTTGGTTCCATTTCGTCGATAAGCTATCGAAATATTGAAAAAAAAATGTAGGAGTGACCCCCTTCCACTTTTTATTTTTTCACTGAGTGAAGGGAGGGCTCTTAAACTATAGGAGAAACATTTTTTGAGCTCGAATACCCTCTCATGCCAAATTTGGTTTCGTTTGCTTTATTAATTCTCGAGTTATGCAATTCAATTTGTATTGGAGCCCCTTTCTCCTACTTCTCCTCTAACTGGAAGGAGGGATGAGGCACAAATAATTAAAAAAAAACATTCCGTGTATTCAAAACTTCTCCCATGTCAAATTCAGATAAGATAAGTTCTCGGTTGAAACAAAAAAAAAATTGTATGGGTGGGTATAACCCAAATTTGGTTCCATTTGCTCGAATAGTTCTCAAGTTAAGCAATGAAAAAGGTATGTAAGCCGCCCTTCTTCCTTCTTTTATCCCCACTGGAAGGAGGAAGGTTTCTGAAATAATCATAGAATCATTTATCGTATACCAACACCCTTCCATGCCAAATTTGGTTCTATTAGCTTTATTAGTTCTCAAGTTGTAAGGTCGCCCTCCTTCCCCCTTCTATTTTGCCCCTGGAAGGAATGGAGGGTTTCCAAATATTCATGGAAACATTCCTCGCATCAAAATACCCTACTATGCCAAAATTGGTTTAATTTCCTTGATCAGTTTTCGAGATATGCAAAGGTATGCAAAAAAAATTGTCTTTTCTTTGAGAGACCCTCCCCCCCCCCATTTAAGTGAGAGGGAGGAGTCTTCAACCATTATAGGAACCTTCTCAAGCCTCAAAAGAACCCACTTGATTTTCTTGGTATGCCAACCAAGGTTGCCGGATAAAAATCTGTGTTTTTGCGAAGAAAAAAATCTGACCCAGAAATTCTGTGCTGGTTTTCTGTGATCTAGATCCTATGCATTTGCCAAATGAATTGCTTTTCCGAAGCACATATCAGCTAATCATCATTCGATGCCCCATCGGCATAAATGGCGAAACAAAGTGCACTCACTCAATTTGATGATGTACAACACCCACCGACATAAAACATGAAAGCAAGCTCATAAAAGAAAGCCTATAACTTTTTTGACTCTGGTCGGAGTGCTGAGGTGAAGATCCGACCAAGAAGAAACCTTGCCGTTCATATAAAGTGTCACTTTTGCCAGTCTGCTGAAGTCGGCGAAACACTGGACTTGAATAATGAACGAGTCATAAGCGATAACATTATTTCAGTTCTGCAACCTCGTTCTGAGGCTCCACATTAACGTAGAGTCGATCTACCGTTTTTTGCACTCTTCTTGGAAAAAATCGTCCAAAATGTATGGAAATTGCTTTCCACCCGCTTATGATGGTACATTTATGGAATTGCTGAAATATGGTTTAACGGGCAACCACACTGGAGTGCCTCTTGTAGAATGTACAAAAAAAAAAAGACAAAAAATTTTACTGAAGAGCACTTCTACTCGAGTCGCATTGAAACTGCAACCGTAAAAGAGACAGTTTAGCCCCCCATCTCCTCGAATAACGACGACACCACCAAATTTCGAAACACTTGTCTTGGGAAAACCCCCGGGAGGAAGATTATGAATCATAAAGGAAATAACAAGTACCACAATACGTTCTTGAGATATGAGCCGTTGTTGTTCATTTGACGTCTCGGTCGGTTGAGCTACAGGTTTCGGTTTCCAAATTGAAATGTATTTCTTTTAAGGTTTGATGTAGGGTATTTTTTTATTCACTTCCCGGAATGCGGAACATCATCATCAACTGTCAGCACCAAATGAACATAAATTGTACGGCGTGTTCGAGCTGGGGGTTGTTGTCAACTGAAAACGAGCTGAGCTGATCTGGGAAAGCATTGATGTAAGAAAATAACCAGATTTTTGAAAAAAAAAAACGAAATGTTGGGGAGCTAAAGGCATAATGAGCACCCAGGGCGAACTGGGCACCCCTCTTTTCGAAAGAAATACGTATTTCCTCAAATAAATTTTCACAAGGGACTGTTTTGTAGTTCCTATATAGCATTATTTTACAGCAAAAATGAAATCTCCATATCATCTCTACAGAAATATTAGAATAAACTCAACTAGGTTCTCAAGTGACGAAAATGTTGGAATTATTTAAGCACCGGAAAATAGGCTCTCAGCATCGTAAAATCATCTTGATATATAATGTACGCACTGCAACTTGATGTACACATTTTTCCTCAAATTTCAACATCACTAAATTTTATTTTACACTATAATCAATTTTTAAACTTATTTTTACTTTAAATTGTTGACTTGGGGTGAACAGAGCACCATTGATCGGGGCACGATGAGCATTTTCTGCCGTAGAATTTAGCAGCGAATTCAACTCGATGAAGTCAACTGAATTATAGAGCTACAGCTTGATTAATTCACATCTGACGACTTAGCCTATTGGTAAGGTGTCAAAGAGGTTATCAGAAGAAAGACTCGATTTCGATTCCTGGTCGAGGCGATTTTATTTTTCATTTACCATCCATGATCGGTCATTTTGATTGTTGCATTATGCGGCTAGTAGCATCATGCTCCAAACATAGCTCCAGAAACATAATGTATCAGTGTGTTTGAATTGTTTGTATTCTATAAGGGGGCATCCATAAATTACGTAACGCTCCTAGGGGGGGAGGGAGTAAGCTCGAGCGTGACGAATTGTGACATAGGGGAGGGGGGGAGGTGGAGGTATGCTCATCGTTACGTAACGATTTTTTCTTAAGAATTTCAGTTCACTTAATCGCAGCTATTTTGATGTCATGCAATTGTTGCAGAATGATAAACAAACCAAAATAAGCTTAAAATGTGTAAGCTTCAACAAGATTGAAACTGGATTGTAACCTTTTGTCTTTAAAGATTCTGAGACAGAGTCCGACATGTGCATCAAATATCCGTGAAATATCCGTTGGAATCTCAGTTTGCTTCTAGCCTTCGTCGGAGTCGGATGTTTTTAACTCTCGATCCTCGATCAAAAGGCAGTGATTTCTTTCTATTGATAAAGTGTTGTAGAGCGCGTGGTGATGAGCCCATCACCGGGTGACCATCCAAACCGGACCATTCCGGAATGGATGGATGCCGAAAGTTTACACGGTCGGTTATACTATTTAACGCTTCAAGGTGCTAAAGGAAAACAATTGCCTAAAAACCCGTTCTTGATTGGACGTTCCATCGAGAATTTTGGGGGTAAAATTGAAGGAGCCTTTTACGAAAAGTCCCGGAATTGGTACGTGCTTAAGATCAGGAACAAAAACCAAGGAAGACAGCTGACAACGTTAACTACCCTATTAGATGGTACACCGATTATGATAGATCGTCATCCAAGCCTGAATCAACGGAAATTAGTGGTCACCTGCCGAGAAGTGGATGGAATGGAAGATAAAATACTGCTGGAAGAATTATCCTCTCAAAAATCATCGATGTCCGCCGCATAACAAAAAAAAACCAACGCAGGGGTCATAGGAACATCAACGTTGATTTTAACAATCAACAGCACCATAATCCCGGAATTTATCCATTTTGGACTCCTTCGTGTTCGCACGCGCATATATTATTCGCAGCCTCTATTATGCCGACAATGTTTGCAATACGGTCACCCTAAAAGCCGTTGCAAAAATCTGTTGGCTTGCAAAAATTGCTCCCGAAGTCATGATAGTGCCGATTGCCAAGCCGAACCCTTTTGTGGAAACTGCAAAACAACAGGTCATTCCCCTTTGGATAGAAAGTGCCCCATTTGGACAGCAGAATCAGCAGCACAAAAACTCAGCACCGACACACGGGTAACACACTCTACCCGATCAATCGTGACGCGCAGTATGCAGCAAGTGCGGCCACAAGAGAAACCATAATATCCTCTCTTCCTCATATCCCTCCACTTCCTGTTTCCTCCCATATCCCCTTTCCACATATTATTTAATAAAGTGACCCTCGGCAAATTATTACTTTATTTTTAAGTTAAATGCCTAATAAACGTTAAGTTAAAAAAAAATCCGTTGGAATCCGAATATTAGTTAGGTACATTTACCCTCAAGAACTCAATTCAAACTTATTATATTATTTTTTACAATTTTTTCTCAATTGATTTGAATAATGCAATTTTGATAATTCCGACGAATATTACTACGTGGAGCATATTTTGCATAACAAGTTATGCTCCTTAGACAAAATAAAGGAAACAAGGTGGATCATTAGTGAATAATCACAGAGCAACTTGTATTAAGACAATCAATTATTTATTTTATCAGAGAGTTTAACTCTCAGAGTTATCATCAATAAGAAGCGATTTGGACAGATATCAATTCTGTTTTGAAGAACGTTAAATAAATGTATGTTAAAATCTTTTTTTGATCTTCGAAAATCAGTATTTAAAACATGAGAAGTGGGGGTGGTGGGGGGAGGGGGTAATTGTCGGCGTTACGTAATTTTCATAGGGGGGTACGTCGAAGCGTTACGATTTGTGACATACGGGGGGAGGGAGGGGGTCAAAAAAATGCATTTTTGGCGCAAAATCGTAAGATGAAACAAGTCAAACTTATTTTATTTTATTTACATAGTGTTCCGTCTTACGACATAACTTGACGAACATAATTCCTAAAATTCACTCGGTCCATGACAACCGTTCTCCAATTTCTCGGGCACAAGTCAAACTGTCAAACTGTGGCATAATTAGTCGTGTCCCGATCAATGGTGCTTATTCTGCCTCAAGGGGGTTCTCATTATGCCCCTAAAGTGACTCATTTTCAGCTTTCGGCAAAAAATTGTAAAATACATTTTTAAACGTTTCAACCAGTAAGGAAATAGACATTTTGAGTGTCTGAATACGAAACAACGATGTAACTCACATATTATTGCTGTTTTCCTTGGTTAAATATGCGTCCTTCTTAAGGTGGCCATTATGTTCATTTCTCCCCTAAATATGGTAAGTTTTCAAAATACTGTTAAGGTCACAATAATAAAAAACAAATGCATTTAAAATCCTGTTGAAATGGGAAGCCAGTATAAATTCAACCATGTAGCGTTTGTTCTAAAAGAGCTACTTTAACAAACCTGTGAATAGATGTTTTCCAAAATCATTTTTTTTTTGTAAAAGTTTCTTCAAACTAAAGGGTGATACGGTCAAAATTTGGTCAATATCAACTTGACGAATTTATTTCAATTTTGCATTTAAAAATCCTGAACACCACTCATTTTGAAGGTGTGTGTGTAGAATGTTGCTCCTATTTTGATTTTGGAATTCACTCTTCAGTTGTCAAAATGCCGTCCAAGAAAGAAGAGCAGCGTATCAAAATTTTGCTCGCACATCGCGAAAATCCGAGCTACTCGCACGCAAAACTGGCAAAATCGCTAAAAGTTGCCAAATCAACCGTTACAAATGTAATTAAAGTGTTTGGGGAACGTTTGTCGACAGCAAGGAAGTCTGGATCGGGGGGAAATCGAAAACCGGAAGCCGCTGAGACGACAAAGAGAGTTGCCGGTAGTTTCAAGCGAAACCCTAACCTCTCTCTCCGAGATGCCGCAAATAAGCGTCTACAACCGTGCATCGAGCCAAAAAACGAGCCGGACTATCGACTTACAAGAAGGTAGTGACGCCAAATCGAGATGATAAACAAGATACGACGGCTAAAGCGCGATCCAGGAGGCTGTACACGACGATGCTGACGAAGTTTGACTGCGTGGTAATGGACGACGAAACCTACGTCAAAGCCGACTACAAGCAGCTTCCGGGGCAGGAGTTTTATACGGCAAAAGGAAGGGGAAAGGTAACAGACATTTTCAAGCACATGAAACTGTCAAAGTTCGCGAAGAAATATCTGGTTTTTCAAGCCATCTGTACCTGTGGCTTGAAAAGCAGCATTTTCATAGCTTCCGGGACTGTCAACCAAGAAATTTACGTAAAAGATTGTTTGAATAAACGTCTGCTGTTTTCCTGAAGAAATTATTGCAAGCGGCACAAGTAGTTTCTGTGGGTCGGACGCCTTCCTTCGGCGAAACATCGGACCGAGGAGGCCCTAGAAAAAATTCAAAGGCTAAGCCACACACCGATGGAGGACCCTTAGGTCTTTTGGAAATGGGACACTTTCTATTGCTAATGCCTCATTTACTAGTAATCGGACATTCAAAATTTTGACAGCATTTTGCTACCTGTAAAAAGTACTCTGCGGCCTTTTTATTCTAAATTAAAAAAAAAAATGAGATATTTACGATGCAAAAGAAAAAGAAAAAAAAATTACAGTTTCTTTCAAAATCCATCATTATAAAATTGATAACTGACAAAACCGTTGATAATTCAAAGAATTAATGCGTGTGAGTGGTGGAAAAGTATGCAAACACTGTTGAAAATGTCCACAAAGTTTAAATCAAGCATTGGAGTTAAGCTCATGATCGGCAACTATCGTTAAGGGTCATCAGGGGAGTCTAGTCTGATACTAGAATTTTTATTTTTATATGAGCGATAAACTAAGTGTAAATCACTGAGATGTCCAACAATTATTGCTCCGATAAACTGAAAGTGTTGCCTAGTTTTGAGTTATTCAAACCTAACCTCAAACAACAATTTTTTGCTAGTTTCTGAGCCGCAAGCTCTACAGCAAATGAGATTAAAGTGATCAAATTTATAAAATCGCAAAATAATTTTTTTTCAGTTTAATTAAATTCGTTAATGCTCTGAATTGTGCCATTTATGTAAGTTATGTCCATTTTAACAACTTTGTATATTTTTTGTCAATTTTGCCAATATCATCAAAATTCATGTCAATTATGTCAATGCAGCTGATATGGTCAATTTTTCCAGTTTTGCAAATGTTTTACTAATTGGTTTATTTTGTTATTTTTATCCATTTTTGTTTTTCCATATTTTTTGCCATTTTCGTCAATATTGTCAGTTTCCTGATTTAAGTAATGTATTGATCATTTAGCTATTTCTGGTCAATTTGGTTAACTTTGTCAATTTGCCAAAATCGATATTTATGTCAATTATTGTCTGCATGGCATATGTTGTCATTATTGTTTATTTTGTAAATAATGTTGATATTGTAGCAATTTCATCAAGTCAGTCAATCTTGTCAAATTCTGTCAATCTTGTTTTTGATTGTGTAAATATTTTTAAGTTTGTCAATTTTGTATTAATTCGCCATTTTGGTTTATTTAAAAATTTTGTCGTTTTGACATTTTTTTTAAGATTGATGAACGTTGCCCTTTTTTTAATCTAATTTGTCCATTTTGTCGATATAATTATTCTGGCGAATTTTGTTAAAGATGACCTTTTTCCAGGTTTTGTCACTTGACGTAATTGACGAAATTTGACAATTTCACAAAAATGACATTTCGCAAAATTTCCAAAAAATTCAAAATTGTTGCTAGCTTTTCATGGAGTAAGTGAGATCTTTTATTTAAATTATTACGAGGACACCACAAGCAGTGATTTAAAAAAATACATTTTACTTATTTCAGTATGTTTATAGAAACGGGATTATACATGATATTCCAGAATCCAGATTCTTTTTTTAATTTGTTTTGGTTAAACTGCGTTCGAAATTCTAGAACAGTTATTTAATTATTTTGAATTTCGGAATAAATAAATCGTTTATTTATCCCTGATATTTGTATCCTATCAAACTGTATGAAATTCTATACTGCCAAGTGTAATAAATAGTTTTTTTTTTATTTTAAAAAATTTATTAATTCGTCGAAAATTCAAACAGATCGAAATTCAAACCAGAGAAGTAAGGAATTGGCAAAGCTTTTTTTCGAGATTTAATATTTCGATTTTAAATATCTCAATTTTTTGATTTTGCTCAATGTAGATTGTATGCAAGTCTTTTGTAAGCATATTTTTTTTTTTTCAATTTGCTCCAATTTATTGAAAATCGACCAGACACTATCCCCCACCCTGATGATGTTTGAAATTCAAGTTGCAAAAATAGAATTTTTCATAGGTTCCGGCCTTATGGTAACTGTTCAAACATTCTGACGTATTATTTGGAATTTTGGAACAAACCACGAGCGCGTGGATTGAACTTAAATTGTAAGTAAAACAATCTTCCAGAAAAAATAATAGATGATAACAGAACACCTATATTAGTCTTGATTTTCAACCTAGGAACTGACTAAAGGAAAACAGTAAATTCTTTTTATACGAATAGCAGCTGGTAGCACGTAGGGTATCGGGTCGTTTTATTCAATTTACTGCAGCGCAAATAATGACAGAATTTTGATCTGCAACGTTTGATTATATACTGAAGGTTTTTTTTTATCAGGATTGGTACACGCGTTAGAAAGGTATCCAAGATAGAACACGAGAGAGGAAAAATAATTCTACACAAATACGCTGAAAACCCTCAAAGATCAGAAGGAATAAATTTTCAATTTTCCGAGATCGACAAATCGCGGAGCAGAATTCTATCTTGCTTACATTAAGAGCAATAATCCAGATAGGTTAAAATTGGTTTCCAGGAAAAAAAAGTTGATGATTTGAAAAGCCAGGTTATAGATTTCACAAAAATAAATTTTAGATCACCAAACTGTCCACAGTTTCGTCACAACGAAAGATTACGAAGTGCAGTTTTTTTTAATACTACTTCAATTTCATATTGATGAGTCTCATCCCTATTGGTCACCCTAAAATGTAAAACACCCAGAGGTATAAAATGCGGTTTACCATTTTATATTAAACCATAATGTTGTCAGTTTTTATACACTTCATTATTAAATGTAATTTAGGGCGCGAAAAGTTGTAATGTTTAAAGATGACACAATATAATTTCTCTTCAGTTTTTATTCGTCGAAATATGAAAAGTGATTTTTTATCTGCCATCCGAAAAATGGTCTCCATCCAATAGATATCTTAAGGATACAGTTATCAAAATAAATTTCGATTAGTCAACAATGACTGCACATTTTCGGCGAATCCACTGAAATGGAGCAAGCATTTTCAATTTTCAACCAAATGCTGCCAAACTACCGAAAGAGTTAAACGTGAATCGCCCAGATGCACTCCGGCAGCAAGAAGGTAGGTTAAACAAACTGAAAGCAATTTGGTCATGTCCCAGCTGCTGGGTGTCTAAGGAAATGGAATGGATTTCCGGTTATTGTTCTACTTCCGGCTTTGTATCGATACAATAAAGCAAAAAAAAACTCCACGAAACAACGAACCATGACTCTTGTGCGATCGAAAATAGATTTTTCGGTATTGGCACAAAGAACTTCTACTAGAGCCGAGAGAGCAAGGTGAAAAATATTATTTCTCGGTTTTCACTTGAATGTTTATTTTTTGGATTGCTTCCTGTGAGGAATAATCGTAAATACCTACTGAAGTTGTCGATTCGTTACTATTTTCTTACAAATGTTAAAATTTTTCGGCGTCTTATTTTAACAGAATCATTTGCAGCAGTTAAATTTAATTACTCCGGTATCTGGCACAAAGTTGTACATTTTGTCCTTGCCAATAGAATAGTCATTAGCCAAGAAAAGCAGATCTGCACTTAATTGCATCAACGAATTTCCCAGGTCATCGTCCAAAAGAAAAAAAACCTAAATATAAGCTCCAAACGCCTGGCGGCTATTTTCCACACAATTAAACTCATTATCCCCCACCGTTTGAGTTCACATTACGACCAGAGGCTCAAAGGACATCGCTTGAGAAAGAAAAACTATTTTTTTTACAAACTGAAATTCGGAACGCTAAAAAAGTCACTAATTACCCTGGACTTTGGGAGCGTTTTTTTCTTCTTTTTCAAAGCTCTTTTTCTTGGAAGGTTTATGGAGAAAATGAACTCAAACACACGGTTTGTAGACAAAACCACTAAGCTTTTTCGGTCTGAGAGACATCGTTGCATTCCAATACTGGTAATTTAAATCTGATGGATTAATGTTTGCAATCAACAAGAGACAAGTGCATGATGCTGATGAAGTGTGTACAAAAAAATAAAAAAAAAAATAACGTAAGCAAGCTTTGAATGTTTGAAATACTGGATGCCAGAAGGAAAATTATAACCTACATAAACACTTCCCTAGTAACAATTTTAGCTTTATTATGGTCAGCACAACCTCGTTAGAGCTATGGCATTAATCTTTAGAAAGCTATTGCGCATTCCATACATCACCAGAACTTCTATAAAATTAATTGATCCTGTTCTAGAAACGTCATCATGGCTTAATTTTTAATCATAGAGGAATTTGACTTTTCTTGTTTAGCCCATTCAACTAATTATGGGTGTTAAAACGATTATCAATAATATACAGGTTTGAAAAAAAAAGCCGAAACCGCCATCATGGATTTCAAGATAACGTCAGAATACCGTAAGTATTCAACTTCTTCTTGTATAGCCTTTTCACCATGTAATGGGGTTTTCAAGCTATTATCAGTAGTTTATTTACAGGTGCTAAAAGAAAAGATTTCAAGATAGTGTCAGATAGCGAAATTCGACTTGTGTTCGTTGAGCTCTTCAACTAATACCCATATTCAAGGTGTTTCGTTCAATTTACAGACATTTAAAGTTTTTTCAAGTTCAGTAGATGCCACCATGATGGATATCAAAATGGCGTCAGACAATAAAAATAGACTTCTACTCGTTTAGCCCTTTCACTCAATACCCACATTGTGGATGTTTCAAGAGATATTCAGTCATTTAAAGCATTGGAAAGAAAAGCGGAAGTCGCCATCTTGGATTAATAATCGCGATGAGCAACAATTTTTTTCTCCTACTTGTTGAGCCCTTTCACTCAATACTCGTTTAATGGAGATATTCATTCCACTTCCGGTGGTTTGCAGTTTTTATTATATATATATATATATATTTTTAATTTTTACTCAAAACCAACACACACCATTTTTCAAAAATGTGTAAACTGGAAATCCAATTCGAATATGTGCAATCTAGCCTGAGCGTGTCCTGTTTTGACATCTTGATGGAGAACAGTCAGCTTGTTTTATTACGGTTTTAAAATCAAGCACTGCGTGCCTTTATAAAACATTCAAAAATAGCTTGGATCAGGTCCGTAGGAAGAATCGGTTCATGGGGGGTTTTGATGGCAATTTTTTTTTCCTATATCATTTTTGCTTGAACAATCCATACTCAAGTGGAAAAATTTTATATGTATGGGAGAGTGGGGAATCATGGGCCACTTTTTTTCGTTGTTCCATAACTTCTTTATTATTAAAGATAAATTGAAAATAAAAAATGGTATGGTTTTCTACATTTTCAAGGTATCTTATGGTATTTTTTCAAATTTTTTAATAAGTTATTTTCTCCAAGTTCTGGCTGTTTGAAAAAAAAGCAATATTTTTTGGATTTTGAAAAATGGTGGGGAATTGTGGGCAACCAAATCCAAATTGACCAAATAACATGCAAAGTTTATGAGTTGACCCAAAACTGTGATATCATAATTCATTTTGTTATTAAAAAGCAATTTCAGGTGATGAAATAAAAAAGAGAGCTGGGTATGATCGCAAAGATTCCAAAACCCGTTTTGGCAAAATTTCTTATATAGGATGGACAAAATATTTTTCATAACTCTTCATTTGGCATAAGAAAACTTTGCAGATAGGTAAAACGTATTTTAAGTTCTGAATGTGTATGAAAACATAAAAATATAGGTGATTCAAGATGTGTGGCCCACGATTCCCCACAAGCTATGATTTGCAAATTGGTTGCGTTTGTGTGACTTGTTGATATTTCATCAAAAATTCCTTTTCCACGTGAAAGATCATGACAAAACTAAGATCATAAACGTATGAGCATATTTTTGTTATGCACTTTAGGTTCCCCATCGATGAAATTAGCGGGTGTTTTTTTAATTATGTAAGTAAATTTTTCTAACTTTTTTTAGCTTGATAAATAAAAGAAGCATATGATGCGTGTTTCAGTCAACAACATATAGGAATACATGCTCACGCAAAGCGACGACGATGACAGTTGGTTTGAGATTTTTATCTCAACACACATCTGAGATATTAAAAGTGGCCCACGTTTCCCCATGGCCCACGATACCCCACTCTCCCCTACTAAATACAAGTTTAAGATTTTAGTTAGAACCATTGAATTTAAAGAATCTTCAACATATTTAAATAATGTTAACAGCTGAATTTTTACCTGAGGTTAAAAAAACAAACTCAATAAATTACATTTACCAATTTGAATCCCGTAATTAAAGTTTTCACAACAAAAATCTATATTTTTCAAAAAAACAATTTCTTTAAAATTAAACCAGATCTTATTTTTTCTATGTGATTTTCACCAAGTTTGTGTTTCTAAACTGACTTTGCTTGAATTAAAAATTTAAATTTTCAATCGTTAATCAAAATTATGAAACCGAAATCTCCTTCAATTTGAATCCTTAATTGAATTTTAAAATTGATGTTTAAATATTGATTTTAAAACTTAAATTTCAGACTTATCTGAATACAAATCTTGCATTTTAGTTCCAAGTCTGAATTTTGCATTTTGAACCAAAATTCAAAACCTGAATCTTAGTTCCAGATAAGAAATCCTATTAATTTGAAACCAAAACGCGAAATTTGTATCAGAACCCTTTACCAAAAATCTTTTACTTGATTTTGAATTTATGGTTTTCAATATGAATTTTTTTATTCAATTATTGAACTTATAAATTCAAAAAAAATTGTGCATGATGAAATTGTTTCACATTCTTTAATTCTGAACTCATGAAACTTTCTTATGTTTCAACTCTGAATATAAATTTAGGATAAAAATTTCAGGTCCAAATCTTAAAAATGGTTCGAATTTTAAATATTTTATTTTATATTCCGAAATTATGAGTTTTGAAAATGAAAATTTTATAACATTTTAGATTGAAATACAACACCAAGGTTCAAAGCATGATTCTATACCAATGAATCATGATCCAAAATGAAAATCAAGTACAATAAATTGGATACTTACTTGATATTTTTCCGCAAGTATCCGGGCTGGGCAAATCCAGAAAATTTTATCCTTAAATTTTTGCAAAAATTTGGCGAATATGCTGGGAAATTTCGGAACTATTCCATTAAAATCAAGAAGAAAAACACATGGGAAACTTTTAATTTTTCGAAACACATCAGCCGATTCAGAATCATCAAAAGAATCAGGCTTCCAAAAAATCTTTTATGTTTATTTTAACAAAATTTGTTGAAAAAATTATTTGGACGCAAGATACATATTTCTGAGGACTCCATTAAAATTTTCGTTTGATTTTGAAAAAAAGTGAGAAATTCTGGTCAAAATCTGGACAATCTGGTAATCTTAGTCTTACTTTATTGAGATTCAATATTTGGGACTCAATTACTATCAACAAGTGAGAATTTTTTTGAAAAACTGTTGTAGAATTGTGGTCCTGAAACGAAATTTCGAGGGTTTGGAGTAGAGATTTTTACACTATTGTTACTCTTGAATAATTTTAGTAGTTAATCAAAATTTGATACGAAATTTCAAATTTTTATGTTTAGTAAAAATTTTACTTGGCAATTTTTGGCCCTTCATGGGGGGGGGGTTAAACCCCCAAACCCCTCCCCCCCCCTCCGTTCCTACGGCCATGGATTGGATCCAAATTCTTAGTTTATGTTTTGTTGGAGTTTAATTACAGCATTCAAAACTCTTTATAAACAACTCTAACAGTAAGTAAAAGCTTTATAAGTGTTTTCAGAACTTCCTGGAAACAAATGGTTGAAACTTTAATAACTATAATAATACTTTTAAATGTTGACTTAATCTGTTGTACTTGGGTTTGGGTTCTAGTCAGTTGGTTCTTTTAATATATTTCAATTCAAAGTGGTAGTGCTGAATTTCTTATAGAGATTCTCTGCCTTAATGTTTATGTTTGACTTTTCTTCTGATCTTGATATGATTCGATCCTGTATATTTGTTTGGGGGGATTTTTGATTTGTACTGTGTTCTGATGAGAAGTGAGAGTGGGTAAAATTTTATTTCTTGTAAGTTTCTGGTCTTGATCGTTTGATTTAATTTGCTCATCAATGGTTTTTAATCAAAGAACTACAAATATACAAAAATAACTTAAATAAATTACTAAATAAATTTAATTCACTTAAACTGTTTAAAAGAAATGAAAATATTTCATCCATACAAACATCCGTCAAAAAATCCCCCTTCTCCTTCGATTTTTCCGAAAATCTCGTTTATTAAAAATTTAAAATTAAGTTTAAGGTATTTTATAGAAAAAATTTGAGATTCTTCGCAAATTAAAACAGTTGGAAGATTGAAGGATAAATTCTAGAAAAAGGGAATTGTATCACCTTTTATAATTGGATTTTTTTTTCAACTTTTTGATATAATATAACACGGGTTATGAATTTGTGTAATGAAGATTGTATGCAAGTTTGATACATGCACAATTATGCTCAATTGATTCCAATTCATTGAAAAATGGATTATTATTTATTATCCCTCCCCATATTACCATTGCACAATGGGGAAAAAAGTGTATAAACCGCGAAGAAATTCCTGCCTCCTACACGAAACGAAACAAATGCAAAAGCACTTTCCTTTAGTAAAATATTCGGAGAACCGACAGGACGTAGTTTCAGACGTCGCACGAGCTTACCAATGGAGTTGTAGTGCCTTTTAACTCCTAATTCCCCTATATTTTGTAAACAATCCATAAAAAAAAACTAATTTAGACTTGAAATTTTTGAGCAAAAAAAGACCTACCTTGTGTGATTATTTCTGATAAATCCAATGGATGCTGTTTGAGCCACCGCACGTTTCGGAAAATGGAGCTATGGCTTCCCTACATTTTTCAAGAAAAAATATAAAATCAGTAGATGAAGGGTTTATAATGAAAATGTAAGTGCATACTTCAAAATTTTGAACCAAATGGGACGAACCTCCTACATTTTCCAAATAGTTAATAATACGTATGTTCGGACTAAAAAATTTTGAACCAAATGGAACGTATCTTGTGTGATTTTTTCTGATGAATCCAATAAAGGCTGTTTGAGTCATCGCACACTTCGAAAATTCAGTTATGGCGGTGTTGACCCTCGATTTCTCTACATTTTTCAATTTCGGACTTGTAAATTTTAATCAAAATAGGACGATTCTTAAGAGATTTTTTATCGAGGAATCCAACAAGGCCTACTTAAAGGCAGTTTGAGCTACTGCACGGTTTGAAAAATGAAGTTATGACATGTTCGTACCTGAAAACTTTGAACAAAATGGGACGTATCTTGTGTGATTTTTTTTTTCAAAAAATTTAATGGAGGCTGTTTGATTCACCACAAAGTTTGGAAAATGGAGTTATGGCGGTTTTTACCCTTAATTCCCATGTGAAACTATAGTGACGAAGAAATCCAAACAGTACGCTTTTACAAAAGCAAAAACAGCGATGAATTTTTAATCCCTGAAGATGATATCTGATGATATCGAAACGTTGGTTTGAAAATAAACTTCGTTTGTTAAGTTAAACTAGGACTGCTTTGCCGAAAATTAAAAGAAAATGTTGGGAAATTGAGGGAAAACCAGCCATAACTCCTGATTCCAATGCGTTTGGAGGCTCAAATAGCCTTCGTTCGATTCCTCGGAAACAATCACATAAGATATGTCCCATTTTGTTCAAAATTTAAAAGTCCGAACTTGATTTTTTTCAAATAATGGAAAAATAATGGGGAATTGAGGGTAAAATCAGCCAAAACTTCATTTTCCAAACCGTGCGGTAACTCAAACAGCCTTCGTTGGATTTCTTGGAAAAAAATCTCATAAGATAAGTCTCGTTTGATTCAAAATTTTCAAGTCCGAGCGTACTTTTATCTGAACTATTTGAAAAATGTAAGGGAGTTGAGGATAAAACAGCCATAATTCCTGTTCTCAATGCGTGCAGTTACTCAAATAGGCCTTGTTGGATTCTTCTAATAAAAATCACATAAGATTCGTCCCATTTCGTTTAAAATTTAAAATTCGGGCACGGAAGCTCTACGAGAAGATGCTGACAAAATATGGCTGCTGTGTGATGGACGACGAAACGTATATGAAAGCTAATTTTTAGCAAACTCCGGGGTTGGAGTTTTTCATCGGCAAGAGCAAAATCGATGTGAACGACAAATTTGAGAAGAAGAAAATGTCGAAGTTCGCATCCAAATATCTCGTTTGGCAAACCATCTGCTCTTGCGGACTGAGGAGTGACCCAGGCAACCAGAAGTCGTATTTTATTTTACAAATTATATCATATAGAATGATATTTTAACTCTTTTTCGTATATCTGCACCTACAATGTGCGGCCCATGCATATTCTTTATCTTATTTAAATGCATTGCATGATTTTATTACCACAATACAATCTAAATCAAGAATTTGTATGCTTATGTACCTATTTGACCTCCAAAATGATTCGTATACACCTAGGTTTTTTTTTCCACGGTTTTTTTTTACGCGGTTTTTTTTTACACGGCTTTTTTTACACGGTTTTCGGGAATTAACACGGTTTTTTTTTACACGGTTTTCGCGAATTAACACGGTTTTTGAGAGAAAATATTCTAAGTCCCTTTCAAAGGAAAACACTTAGAATCTTTTTGAAGTTGGGAAAATCTTATCTCTTAGACTAAGAACATGATACTCGAGACCTAAGACCTGGGACCTGAGACCTGAGACCTGGGACTTGAGACCTGAGACCTGAGACCTGAGACCTGAGACCTGAGACCTGAGACATGAGACATAAGACATGAGACATGAGACCTGAGACATGAAATATTAGAAACTAGACATGAGATCTGAGACCTAGAAGCTGAGACAAGGGATATTAGACTTGAGACCTCAGCATGAGACATGAGACCTGAGACCTGAGACCTGAGGCATGAGACAAGAGCCATGAAACATGAGACTTTAGACCTGAGACATGGGACATGAGACATGAGGCATGAGACATAAGACATGAGACCTGAGGCAAGAGACAAGAGCCATGAAACATAAGACCTGAGACCTGAGACATGAGACTTTGGACCTGCGACCGGAGACAAGCTACTAGAATTTGTACCGCGAGAAACAAATTTAGCCCCGATTTCTACATGCGACCCCTCTAATGAAAGGTTTTGACTTGTAGATGACGAAAAATAGTGTCGCGACTTCGCTAGTACAAGCTACTAGTGTTAGTACCGCGAGAAATTAGTTTAGCTCCGATTTCAACTTTTGATCGGTCAAATGAAAGGGTTTGACTTGTAGTTGACGAAAAATAGTGTCGTGACTTCGCTAGTACAAGCTACTAGGATTAGTACCGCGAGGAATTAGTTAAGCTCCGATTTCAACTTGCGACCCCTCTAGTAGAAGGGTTTGACTTGTAGGTGATGGAAAATAGTGTCGCGACTTCGCTAGTACAAGCTACTAGTGTTAGTACCGCGAAAAATTAGTTTAGCTCCGATTTCAACTTTCGACCCCTCTAGTGAAAGGGTTTGACTTGTAGATGACGAAAAATAGTGTCGCGACTTCGCTAGTACAAGCTACTAGTGTTAATACCGCGAGAAACTAGTTAAGCTCCGATTTATACTTGTGACCCCTCTAATGAAAGGGTTTGACTAGTAGGTGACGAAAAACAATGTCTCGACTTCGCTAGTACAAGCTACTAGGATTAGTACCGCGAGAAATTAGTTAAGCTCCGATTTCAACTTGCGACACCTCTAGTAAAAGGGTTTGACTTGTAGATGACGAAAAATAGTGTCGCGATTTCGCTAGTACAAGCTACTAGGATTAGTACCGCGAGAAATTAGTTAAGCTCCGATTTCAACCTGCGACCCCTCTAGTAAAAGGGTTTGACTTGTAGATGACGAAAAATAGTGTCGCGACTTCGCTAGTACAAGCTACTAGTGTTAGTACCACGAGAAACTAGTTTAGCTCCGATTTCAACTTTCGACCGGTCAAATGAAAGATAATCATACCGTTTGTACAAAAAAGTTTTAAAGTTGATTGCACATAAAATTGAGGTAGTCAGAAAAATTATTGGTTCCACCAGTTGTGATGTATTTGTTATGTCGTAATGCATGAAGCACCAAATGAAGTAGTGTTTGGCTTTGTTCGAATTAAAATTTATATTTTTTGAACCATAAATGTTTTTATAGAAAGCATGACGATTCAACAAACATTCAGTGGTGAAAAACACTGTAACAAATTCTACTAGCTGAAATCATAAAAATTCATGATTGGATGGATAAAAATATTGAAGTTATATTTTCATTAACTGCAAATTTTTCAAAGAATGCGATGTTTGATAAAAATTTTCGAAAATTTGTAGCATCTTGTTCAAGTTTTCAAACAATCAAAAAAACGCACGGGCTCACAGCTCTCAGAGCTCTCTAGAATGATGATTTTACTCAATTTTCAGCTGGGTGCTGCAGCTTCTGCTCGCGCGTTTTGATTTATTTTGCCAGTTATTAAAACAAAACGTGATACGAAATATTAAAAATACACTTTAAATACTATTCAATTCCCCGGTTTCTCAAGATTACCCCCTGTAACCAATATCAATAAGAAGTCAATCTCTTTCACTTGACGGGTCGAAAATTGAACTCGGAGCTAAACTAATTTCTCGCGGTACTAACACTAGTAGCTTGTACTAGCGAAATCGCAACACTAGTTTTTATCATCTGCAAGTCAAACCCTTTCACTAGAGGGGTCGCAAGTCTAAATCGGAGCTTAACTAATTTCTCGCGGTACTAATCCTAGTAGCTTGTACTAGCGAACTCGCGATACTATTTTTCGTTACCTACAAGTCAAACCCTTTCACTTGACCGATTGAAAGTTGAAATCGGAGCTAAACTAATTTTTCGCGGTACTAACACTAGTAGCTTGGACTAGCGATTTTGCGACACTATTTTTCGTCACCTACAAGTCAAACCCTTTCACTAGAGGGTTCGCAAGTCTAAATCGGAGCTTAACTAATTTCTCGCGGTACTAACACTAGTAGCTTGTACTAGCTAAGTCGCGACACTATTTTTCGTCAACTACAAGTCAAACCCTTTCACTTGACCGGTTGAAAGTTGAAATCGGAGCTAAACTAATTTCTCGCGGTACTAACACTAGTAGCTTGGACTAGCGATTTCGCGACACTATTTTTCGTCACCTACAAGTCAAACCCTTTCACTAGAGGGGTCGCAAGTCTAAATCGGAGCTTAACTAATTTCTCGCGGTACTAACACTAGTAGCTTGTACTAGCGATTTCGCGACACTGTTTTTCGTCACCTACAAGTCAAACCCTTTCACTAGAGGGGTCGCAAGTTGTAATCAAAGCTTATATAATTTTTCGCGGTAATAACACTAGTAGCTTGTCTCATGTCTAAAGTCTCATGTCTCAGGTCTAATCTTTCATGGCTCTTGTCTCATACCTCAGGTCTCATCTCTTATGTCTCATGTCTCATGTCTCAGGTCTCAGGTCTCATATCTCATGTCTCATGCCTCTTGTCTCATGTCTCATGTCTCAGGTCTCAGGTCTCAGGTGTCATGTCCTAAGTCTCAAGTCTCATGCCTCAGGTCTCATGTCCCATGTCTCAGATCTCAGGTCTCGTGTTTTATGTCTTAGGTTTCTAGTCTCAGGTCTCAGGTCTAATGTCCCATGTCTTTGGTCTCATTCTTCAAGTCTCAGGTTTCATGTCTCAGGTCTCAGGTCCCTGGACTTAGGTTTCAGGTGTCATGTCTAAAGTCTCAGGTCTCATGTCTCTAGTCTACATTTTCAAGTCCAGGTCTTATGTCTCAAGTCTCAGGTCTCAGGTCTCAGGTCTTAAGTGTCAGAACTTCAAAGCTGCAGAATTCGAATGGTCTTTTTTTACACGGTTTTCGGGAATTAACACGGTTTTTTTTTACACGGTTTTCGGGAATTAGCACGGTTTTTTTTTACACGGCTTTCGGGAATTAACACGGTTTTTTTTACACGGTTTTTTTTACGCGGTACGTATATCAGTGTAAAAAAAAACCTTACTGTATACTGGTTTTCCTATATAATATATGATACGTTAACACGTATATTTGCACGTATATTTGTGTAGCAAATTCGAAATACCCACCAAATGGTTGTCTGGAAAGTCTTTCGTGATAAAGGGCACAGTGAATGACGAGATCTACAAATCTGAGTGCCTCGAGAAGCGCATTTTGCCGTTCTTGCAGCAGCCCGATGAAGTTCCGCTATTTTGGCCAGATTTCACATCATGCACACCGGTGCGGATAATACCTCTGCAGAGCATGCGAGACAATTGCACTGCTCTCATTGCTCACATCATCGACGAATCACACACAATTGACATAGACAACGCCAAAATCATCGATAGAACCCGAAGGCCGAGTTCTCTCCCGATACTAGAAATGTGCCACATCTACACCAACACCAATACACTAAACTTTAGGACAGATGTAAACAATCTCAGCTCTACATACTCTAACATTTTACAAAGTCTCACGAACAGACAAAATACCATAACAAATGTTAGTGACATAAATATAACCAATAACAACTATACACAATATTAAATCCGCCATCAGAAAAGCGCTGTCGCGTAGACTCTGTCATATGGTGAAGCGTTGCATTCTCACTGATGCAGCAGTGAGTTTAAAAATAGGATATATTCAATTTTGTTAACTAACATATTTCTACAGTTTTTATACAGAAAATTCAACCATTGGTCTGTAGCTACAATAGAAACTAGACAAGAAACGAACCTGACAATTAGTGAGTAGAAATTTGCAAAACAAAACTAATAAAAAGACAATGTTACTAAATTCACAATAAAATTACAGTTTTCCACTGAAGAAGGCTACAACAAATGACCGAAACGTCTGGACAGTAGTAAATAACAATCGTTTTGATTACAAAAATTTTATTGAAAAGCCGTTAATCTATCAATATTACAAAAATTTAACTCAGTCGAATATTAACTAAAAACAATTGGCATGAATTTTTTTAAGATATTGACCTCCATAAACGTGAAAAATTTGGTGTAAAACTCGTACTTTTCAATCTATAACCACTGACCATACTGACTGGACACTCGATTTCGTTTTCTGGATAATTTTTCTAACAGTACGCAATGTCGATTTAAGAGTGCGCATCGATCGATTTGAAGAAATGCTATCCCAGTTAGGAAATGCCAACCAACTTTAAAAATAAAACACGCAATTTCTACGATAAAATCGGGCTAAACCGAACCTTTTTTCCTACAGGGCATTGTTTGTCAAATTTTTCAGGTTCGCCACCTGCCGTCAGTATTGCGAACCTGAAAAATCTGACATCAAAAAATTAGAAAGAAATTGGTTGAATTTTTGTTCCAAGTGTCATGATTAAGTATCATAGTTTAAGTCACAAATTTTGAAAAGACGATTGAAAAGTTGACGAAATTTGGCACATTTTTTCATTTTTAGATTGTCAAGGAAGCATAAGGTCCTATATCATTTGTTATTTGCCTACCAAGAAACTCGAAGCACTTAACCCAGCAAACATAAAATCGCATTAAAATGATACTCAAGTTATTAAAAACGTAATTGCGAATCCTAATTCCAACTAACGCAAGTAAAAGGTCGTAAGAATCGTTACTCGAAGTCGGATTACATGGTTTGAATCGCATATGATAAAAAGTCCGCCATGTTTGCAAATTTCGTTCCTTTTTTTCTCCCGCGTGGGTTGAAAGAGAGAACAGCTTTGTTGTTCTCTTTGCGACCAGCAGTGCAACCAGATTGCTAAAAATCAGATGGTATATTTGCAAGAATTGCTCACTGACAAAGGCAGCTAATATTGTCGCTGGCAACGATTCGCATGCGTTGAGGGAAAAAACTTGTGCTCTCTTGCATTCTTTCAGTATGTATGAACTTGGTGTCGAAATCGTATACTCTTATCGCTTAAGTTAGAAGTTGAAAATTTGTATGTATATTGCCTCCACTATGGTAGGTAAATGCTGTTTTTTTCGAGTTTCATACGATCATTCAATAATGTATATGAAACGTATAACAAAGTTGTTGAGAAATATACCTACAAAAATGTTTGCTTAGTTATTTTCTCAATTTGCTGCCCAGCCATTGTATTTTTGTGTTGATTTCCACATTTTAAGAATATTTTGAGAAAATTTTGATTTGATTTTGAGAAAAAATCTTATTACTTGTGTTAAGTAAGAGTATCAAGATTTAAAAAAAGGAAGATTGCTTCATTTTGATGCGGATTCAGCTTCACGGTTTATTCTCAGCTTTTATCAAAAAATGTTCACACTTTGTTTCCAATCGCTACAAAAACGCACTACACTGACACGTCCCTAGAGAAGACCTTTTATGCACACGATGCGCCATGATTGCGTCCCGACGCCATCCCGACGATGTATGTGCTCTGTTGATTGTTTGTCCCAGCAATAAGTGCAATCGGTATCCATAAACTGGTAAGTCTGACGCTTCCCCAAAGCCCATTTCCCACTTCCGATTGACCAGAACCTCACTGTGAGCCATAAAAGTACGTTCCAACTACTGAAAATCGCTGCCAACACGTTCCCAACGAATGATAGCGCGTGATCTGACAAACTACATACATGAACCCGGGTACGGGTCATTTGTAAATGAAGAAATTTAAACTGATTTTCTACCCCATATATCACACCACGACCGGAGAATTCCGAATCTGGAGCTGGCTGGGGTGTTTGTGGCTGTTCCGGGACAAATCCCATGGGGTGCACGATAATTGGACAAAATGATCTGAACCTGCCATCCACGCCACGACAAAACGCCAAGCCAGCAGCGAGCTGACGAGACGTACGACCTTGCGTGATGAATTTGTGTGTTCCCGAATCTGGCGGTATATTTTCGGGATTAGTGTTGCTAGATTTAATTATTTCAACATTTTCTGTTTCATGATTGAATAAGTTAAACTAATTGAGCTATTTGCTATTTTTTTTTATTAAATAGAGTGAAAATCGCACTAAATTATTTTCACATCGAAAAGTTGAAATTCAAACAAAGTATGGAATCTGGACCACTTTGGCTATCTCGTGGCCCAAATCGGTCAACAATGAACATTTCCGCTGCCATTTGAAATGTTCTGGCTTCAGGAACTCCATGGCCAGAATTCTAAAAATCGTACACGTACAACAACGCCGACGACGACGACGTCAAACGAAAGCACCGGCGCCTAATGAATGCAATAAAAAGATATTATGGGTTATATTTCACACCGTCGAGAATTTCCATTCGACGCCAAGCCGGTAGAAAATGAATACAGTTCCTTTTTTTTCTCTCTCCGTTCATTCTCTTTCACCTCACGAGACCGAGATTGCATTTCCGCCACCACCGTCGCATTCGTGCAAACGTCCAGTTGCAAAACTTCAAATCCTAGCGTCGTCAGTTGGCCAAATGGCGACACCAGCCAGAAGACCACGTGTCTGTGGCCAGCCGTTGTAACCACTTTTATGGTTTTATTTTCCAAGTTTATACATATGAGTTGAGCTATTGAGCCTGGCGAGGAGGTAGAAAAAAAACTTTATGAATTTATGCTAAGCGTCGAATAAATCAACTTGATGGAACAGCAACAAATTCAATTTTAAACTCCCGTGATTGTTGCCCTTGTTGTGTATACTAATTTTAAACGAATCTCAATTAAAATTAAAACATCTTAGAAAAGGATCGGAAATTTTAGCGATTTCATTGTTAGTTCTTTAAATCTTATCTAAGTTCAAATTGTTGTTTCAAATTTTGATGATGGATGAAACTCAATGAACAAATTTATATGAGCAAACTTCATGTTTAGTTATAAAAACATTCCATGAAATAATTTATTCAAAACTCTTAACATGGATGTAAATGGTCAAGATTGACATGGTTAACATTTGAGTTTAAAAAGTACAGATTATTATAGATGTAGCAACCATAGAGAAGCAAATTATCAAAATAAATCAAGCCTGAGGTTCGTGTATCTAAACTTCTCTAAAGAATAATACATGATTCATTCAAAAGCTGGAAGACTAGCACAGTACAGCAGAAGGAATTCAATCCAAACTTTTTATGAGCAAGTTTTTAAGACAGGACAGAACAGAACAGAACATTAATCCTAAAACTCACTCGGTCTATGGCAACCGTTTTCAAAATTCTCAGTCATCCCACATTTGCCAGATCACGCTCCACTTGGTCTAAACACCTTGCTCGTTGCGCCCCTGCTGATCTGGTTCCTACCGAATTCGTGGTGAACACCTGTTTTTCAGGACATTTGTCCGGCATACTTAGAACATATTCTGCCCAGCGTTTGCCGTAGAGTCACGTGAGCTCGTGGTTCATCTTTCGCCTCCACACTCCGTTTTCCTACACGACGCCAAAGATGGTTCTTAACACTCGTCGCTCGAATACTCCAAGTGTGTGCGGGTCTGCCTCGAGCAATATTCACATCTCGTGCCCGTAGAAGACAACCGGTCTAATGAGTGTCATGTACAGGTGAAACTTCGTGATTGTGGAGTCCATTGTAGGCACGAAATTAGCTGATCATTCGTCCCCGGATCTCACGGCTGGTGTCATTGTCTGCGGTCACCAGTGAGCCGAGATAAACAAAGTCTTCGACTGTCTCCAGCTCGTCGCCGGCGATCATGACTTTATTATTGCCAGACAAGCGGGTTCGCTCGGTCTCGGTCCCGCTGGCCAGCATACTTTATACTTCGTCTTGGACATGTTTATAATCAATCCTATTTTTTCTGCTTTGCTTTACAGTTTGCGGTAGATCTCCTTCACCGCCGCAGATGATCTGCCGAATATATCAATGTCGTCGGCAAAGCAGATAAATTGACAGGATCTGTTGCAAATCGTCCAATTCGTCGCCGTTCTTGTAGATGGGTCATATTACCCCCTTCTTTCATTCTTCCAGTAACTGTTCTGACTCCTCTAATCCGAACCATCAACCGGTGTAGGCAATCGGCCAACTTTTCCGGGCCTATATTGTAAAGTTTCGTTGCGATGCCATCCTTGCCAGCCGACTTTTTACTATTTAGCTGGCGAATGGCTTTCTTAACTTCACTCATTGTTGGGAGTTGTGGGGATTTTTTTTATTATCTGACGGAATTGCGCTGGGGGTCTTCAGATCTTCCCCAAAATTGAAAATATGATTTATTTTTGCGACTTAAAAATTCATGTAGGGGAACTGGGGGTATAATGCCCAGTGTGGGCAAAACGCCCCACTGCGATATCTAGCTAGATTTACATTTATTTTAAGAATTCTTTACGTTATTCCCTTCTTATCATCAGTAGAAACCTTTTGTACAAAAAATTAGCATCAAATATGCGACAAATCACTGAAAAAATCCAAAAATATTTTTCAAGCCATATTCTTTGCAATTTGTGCCTTGACTTTCTTAAGAAATTATGGCATCTATCAGCAAAAAAAATTACCTGACATCTGTTACAATGATGAACATTGGTCTTGAAAATCATCAGAAAACGAATAATTTCTTTATTGAATTATTTTTTCTGTTATTTTGAATGATTTTTAATAAACATGTCTAGGTAGGGCAAAACGCCCCATGTCCGTTTATCCATGTTTCATATTTGTTTAAATTTATATGCAGTTTCATCATAACAATTTTATAGATATTTTTAAGTTGTATTGAAAAACATAACTTGAATATAAACGAATATATTTAAAATTCCGAAATTTAATATAGATTAAATTAACTTTTCACAAGAATTTCAATATATCTGGCAGCACTGCGCGTAGCAATACATTTTTCCATCTGTGAAGTAGAATAGAAGTGTTTTGACCTGGCAAACACTTTCGGAGGCACTAGAATCAATAAACACTTATTAAACGTTAAACGGCGCGATTGGTTACACACATATGCGCATTATGCCCCTACTGAATCTAAAATCCAATTTTTAAACTACTCTTCAAACTTCATTAATTTTGTGGTCTTTTTTGGCCTTCCAGTTATTCTAACTATCAGATTTAGACAAAAAATAAACCAAACTTTTAAACACAATCGAAAATTAAAGTTAATCTTTTCAAATGTACTCTAAAACAAGGCTTTCTTCTTAACGTGGGCATTATGCCCCCTCTTCCCCTACGGCTGATCTTACCCAACGGAATAATATATTTTACGCTACTGGTCGAATGTTCGATATATGCTTCGTCAGCTCTAAATTTCTCCCTTCAAATTTACAAGCGTTTTACGCACCCGATGTTCCGGTGAAACAGTGCCAACATCACCCTCCTCTGCTCATTTTTTTCAAACAGAATGTTTATTAATACATACAACCAAGTATTTCAGCTAATTATGATTCCCGGAAAGCTGACTTCGAATCATCAACTGGTTTCTTATCGACAATCTAACTTATTTGCAACTTTTTTTTTTCAAGATGTATACACTTCTTTCACTGAGATTGACCGAGATCGAGAATACTTTTCAGTTATTCCAGATTTAGCATGTGAATTCAAGTCAATAAAATTGAATTCAATTATGTATTCGAAGGATTTAGAAAACTTGATGCTTCTAAAGGAGCAGGACCTGATGGACTTCCCCTGTATTTCCTTAAAAACTTGGCGACCGAATTGACCGAGCCTCTTCTGATTCTTTTCAATATATCGTTAAATCATAGAAAAGTACCCAAATTTTGAAAAAAAAAAAACTTTTTTAATTGCAATTTACAAGTCCAGAAAAAAATCAGATATACGAAATTATCGAGGAATAGCTATTTTGTCTTACATCCCCAAACTCTTTAAATCAATAATAAATGAAAAAAATTATCAACAATAAAAAAAAATATTATAACGAGTAAACAACGTGGTTTCTTCAAAGGACGCTCTACAGTATCAAATCTTCTCGAATTCGTTACATACGTTTTCAATTCTATGAGCAAAGGCTTTCATGTTAAGGCTTTTTAAACCGATTTTAGCAAAGCCTTTGATCACAGTGACATACCCTTTTTAATCTTCAAATTAAAAAAAACTTGGCTTTCATCCAAATCTCCTCTCCTGGTTACAACTCAACTCAACTCAACCGATCCAACACAAATCGTCCGTTTCAAAAACGAATTATCCAAATCTGTAGTTTTGACTTCCAAAATGAAACACCTCTCCTTTTCATACTGTTCGTCAATGACATTTCCTTTATTCTAAAACGGATTGAATACCTTATATATGCCGATAATATTAAACTATTTCTGAAAATAAAATCAACCGAAGATGTTCAAACATTTCAAAACGAAATCAATGTTTTCTTTGAATGGTGCAACAAAAGTTTACTTCAATTGAATGTTTAAAAATGCAACTCTATATCATTTAGCAGAAAACAAAGTTACCCTATCATTGATACAAAATTAGGCAGTCAACCAGTACAAAAATGCAAAATTGTAAGAGATCTCAGTGTCATACTGGATTCGAAGCTCACGTTTGTAGAACATCAAAACAATATCATCAATAAAGCAAATTGCATTTATTATTTATTTATTAAACTACATTCATCTGACTACAGTGTCTTCATGAATTCCTATCCTAACTAACAAAGAGATTATTCACTTTTTAATTTTCAGAATGTTTGCCTAAGAGTTTTCAAATGGTTTGACACACTAATCGTTGATTTGAATTGGCTAGTAGTGATATGAAAATCGTAAAGCTCGTAGAATGCGTTGAAGATTTGTTGCATAGCTCGCATGGGTTCCAGATGACCGTAGTTTGTGCTACGAAATTCGAGACGAAAGAAGTCCTGTCCTCTTAAGTTTCTTGGTCGAACGTTGATGTTGATGGAACGAAGAAGGGCTGGAGCGTCGACGTCGCCATTTAAGATTTTCGCGATGAAAGTCGCTCTTGCGATGATTCTCCGCTCAGCTAGGGTCTGCATTGCAAGTAATCGGCAGCGATCCTTATAATCTGGCAAGTTGTATGGGTCGTTCCACGGCAGAAAGCGTAGGGCATACCTGATGAATCTTGACTGCACCGATTCGATCCTTCTAGACCAATAAGACGAACACGGGCTCCAGACAATCGATACTGTTTCCAAAACTGACCGGACGAGCGAGAAATATAATGAACGTAGACAATAGGGATCTTTCCATTCTTTAGATATTCTGCATATGAATCCCAGGTTACGGTTGGCTTTTGCTATTATAGACGAATAATGTTCTCGGAAAGTCAATTTGCTGTCAAGGACAAGTCCAAGGTCCTTAAAGGATTTTGTCCTTTCAATTGGTTCCCTTGAGATATGATAATTCCAGACTATGGGTTTAATTTTCCGCGAGAAAGAAATAACAGCACATTTGGAGGTGCTTATTGTCAGGCGATTTAGGGAGCACCAGTTAGTGAACTGATCTATGTAAGATTGCAGTTCGGCACAGTCATCTGTAGATTTTACTTTCCGAAATAATTTTATATCATCAGCATATCCCAATCGGCAGTGTGTAGGTAAGGATTGGAAGATATCATTGAGGAAGATTGAAAACAGTAGCGGACCTAGGTTGCTGCCCTGCGGGACACCAGAGAGGTTACTGAAAGGGTCAGATTCATGCGTGCCGAGCATAACCGTTACTCGTCTATTGCTGAGGTAAGATTTGAGCCATTCAACTACTGTGTCAGCCACTCCTAAGTGTTTGAGTTTTGCTAAGAGTAGAACATGGTTCACCCGATCAAACGCTGCTTTTAGATCCGTGTAAACTGTATCGATTTGGTATCCTTCTTCGATCAATTTGATGCACTGGGAGGTAAATTGCGACAGATTAGTATCAATCGAACGGCCGGGAAAAAATCCGTGTTGATCATCAGAAATGTACGATTTGTCTGCATTAAACAGTGATTGCGAGATAAGAATTTCGAACAACTTGGAGCCTGCACAGAGTGATGTGACGCCTCTATAATTTTTGACATCTTGTTTGTCATCTTTCTTATACGCAGGAAATAATACAGAGCTTTTCCACAAAGAAGGGAACGTTGCGGTAGCGAGCGAGCGATTGCATATTCTAGTAAGTGGTTCAGCCAGAAATTGTGCGCATCTCTTGATCACTATTGGGGGGACACCATCAGGGCCGGGAGAAGTAGACGGTTTCATTTTGTGTATTGCAGCTTTAACTTCATCCACAGTATATTGAGGCATGGTAAGATTCAGAACATTGGTTGGCAGACGACTAAGGACTCTTTCTATATCATATGCAGTAACAGGTTCATTGCAGAAAGCACTCGCGAAATGCCGTGCAAAGAGTTGACATTGCTCAGCAGGCAAATCGTGGGATTTGCCGTTCAAATGCATTCTAATCGGAAGCCCACTTTCCTTCCGCTTATCATTGACAAACGACCAAAATCTTTTGGGATTGTGTTCCAGATTTGATTGCATTCGCAACATATAGCTCGTATAGAGTACTCGATTACATCTTCTATATGCATCGGTAGCCTTTGTGAACATTTCCTTAGAAAATGGGTTCTTGTGGTGGGAATAGTATTTCAGCGCGGCTGCCCTTTTGCGCCTCAGGTGGGCCAGTTGTTTGTTTGACCAGAGGGGTTTTGGTCGAGCTCGGAAATTTGGTACAACATTAGAAAGTGGTCTTCTGAGTGTCGTTACGAAGGAAAGAACCGCATCATCAACGTTTTCGGACTCGTCGATTTACGACCAGTCAATAAAACTTAGTGCGGAGTTCAAGGAATCAAAATCCGTTTTTTTAAAGTTCGGTGACGTAAGTGTAGACGGCGTGTAAAAGTCAATAGATTCATTAACTATTCTGACATTAATTGGCGGGTGGTGATGGTCCAGAGAGACCAATGGTTCGATAGCTCGCTCGATTGAACACTTGTGTAACGTGCTTTGGCTAATGAACACGAGATCAAGGATCCGGTCATTTGCGTTACGCGTTGCATTAATTTGCTTAAGATCCATGAAAGCAGCTTTATCTAAAAGCACGGTGTTTGCGGGTGTGAAGTGTGATTGCAGAGGGTCTGGGTACATGTACCCGTTTTCGTGTGGAATCCAAGCTATATCGGGCTGGTTGTAGTCTCCGAATAAGAGGAACGTGTCTTGTGGATGAGTGCGGTTAAGTACGACTGTGGCAGATTCCATATGCTTTTCGATGAGTGACTCTGTGCTGGCTATATCGGGGCTAAGATAGACGACGCCGATAGAAACGGTCTGCTGCGAGAATGCTATTTTCGCCCAAACTTGCTCGAATTCTTCTATGATCGCAATGTTTACGGGTTGTGAGTTCAATTTTTTTGCTACTGCAATGAGAACCCCACCACCAAGCTGCTTACCAGTTGCGAGTGCGTTTCTGTCTTGACGGAAAACGGTATAATTTTGCGAGAACAGCTGATTGGAGTATATTTCGTCGTTCAGCCATGTTTCCGAGAGGACGATGACGTCATAATCATCGTTCAGGATGGAGAGCAAGAACTCGTCTATTTTGGTCCGGAGTCCACGAACGTTTTGGTATATGATGGAGATGTGTTGGTCGCCACGTTGTCTAGAGGAGAGAGTTGCCGGGGTTCTCGACGATGGCTGCAAGTTGGTTTCAATTACTGGAGGTGTAGGTACTGAGTGTGCTCCGGCTGAACACATACTATGTGAGCATTTACCTGGGAGACCAGGAGATTCGACTGGATCTGAGTTCCGTATGCCGGTAGTTAAAACAGTGGAGTGTACATGAGAATATGGTGCGAGGATGATTGAAGATGTCTGCAAGTTGGCTTCATTTAATGGTGGTGTAGTGGCTGAGTGTGCTCCGGATGAACACATACTAATTAAGTGTTTACCTTGGAGACCAGGAGACTCAACTGGGTCTCTGTTCCGTGATGAATCAGCTGATAGTGGCGAGAGTGGCTGGAGGTGCTGCTTGGCGTGCATGCTAGGATTTCATAAACGTTTCAGCAAACACTTTCAAGACCCATACACCATAAAGTCACTTTATATATCTTATGTTCGTTCGATATTGGAGTATTGTAGCATCATATAGAATCCTTATTCAAATATTCACGAGCAACGTCTCGAATCTGTTCAAAAACAATTTTTGTTATATGCGCTAAGTAAAATCAATTGGACCACTTTTCCTCTCCCATCGTATGAATCTCGTTGTAAACTAATAGATATAGAATAGACTGGCCCATAACACAAAAAATCTTATATTCCACGCGGCACCCCCTAGGTTGGTGCCTTCAGGTGAAAAAATGACTTTCTGAAAGTTTCAGGTCATTTGGCAGAAGCACGAGCTGGCGCAAAGGATTTGAAATTTGTATGGAGATTGCCAGCAAAATGTATGAAAAATCGACATACTTTCACGCTTTGTCTTCTAAAATATGTTTTCAGTATGATAGAAAGCTCAGAATTTCAGGAATTATTGTTCAAACAATGACAAAATGTTTTTGTAGTATATTGTGATGCGATACGAGTTGACTGTGATGAGTTATTTTCAATTGAATGTGTGATTTTTTTCGCATTTCATCGATATATCGTGAACGGTGTATAGGTGGATTCCACTTCAATCCAGGCCCGAATGTCATTTCGTCAATAGTACTAAAAATGCTCAACAATGGTACCGCCTGCTTTAGCCCATATTTTTAACCTTTCACTCCTCAGTGGCGTTTTCCCCGACGTTTGGAAGGAATCTTATGTATTCCCCGTCCACAAGAAAGGCAAAATCGGGGTAGATAGCCACCAAGTCGATACTATCTATACTGATTTATCCGCTGCCTTTGACAAAATCAATCATAAAATAGCAGTTGCTGTGGGGCTGTACTCCGGTTGCTCGAAACCTACCTTTCAGGTCGAATCATGTCTGTTACAGGGTGACAAAAAAGTCCGGTCACACAGGAAAATCTCAATATCTCAAAGAATAAGAAGAAAATCTGAATCTGGCTTTAATAGCTTTATTCAGTAACTCATAAAGATACTTCACAGACGATATCTCAGAAATACACCACCTTTATCTGATCGAACCAGCTTCAGACGTCTCGGGAAGTCGTCGCAAGTGGCGCGCACCTGCTTCATCGGCATCTCGTCCCGTGATAACTCGCTTGAATTGCTGCAAATTTGCTGTTTTATAGTCGTTCAGCTTCGACATCATGTATCCCCACACGAAATAATCCAGTGGAATCAGATCCGGAAACGACGGAGGCCATTCATTCTTCAAATGAAATCGGTCAAGTTTTCCTCAGACCACGCCTGATCAACCTTTGCGGTGTGGGATGGGGCGCCATCTTGCTGGGAGCAGTAGTAATCGTCTTAAAACAATAGTTGAGCATGAGGCAGAACAGTTTTCTTCAAAACCGTGTCCAAGTAGTACGCTGCGTTGATTTTTACCCCTTTATCGATAAAAATAAGAGGCAGTTTACCTCTTTTGCAAATAGCTCCCCAAACCACCACTGGCGTCTGATTTTGGAACCGTGAAACGTTAGATTGTCCGCAGGAGCTTTCTGGAGCTTCACACTCCAAACTCGATCATTTTGGCGATTGACTGTTTGCTCCAAAACGAACAGCTTCTCGTCCGAAAGAATAATCTAGACATCTGCGCGTCAACCGAGCCACACCCGCGACCGTTGGTACCTCTTGTCCTTTGTAGCTTTGGTAACCTCATGAACCACCTGTTTTTGTACGGTATAAGTTTAAAATCCTTGCGCAGAAGCAGGCGGATTGATTCTCGGTTCATTTTAAGGTTCCTGGCCAGCTTCCGTGCAGATTGGGCGGGATTCCGGCGAATCTGGCCTCATATAATCTTTTTCAGCCCTGGAGTTCTCACAGACCTTGTTCGTCCAGATCGTGTCTTGTCCTCGGTGCCTTCGATCTCTAGGTACCGATTTATGGTCCGGTACACGAATTTCCGGCTGATTCCGAGCGGTTTTAGGTGTTTTAATATGTGTCTGGGTTTGTACCCTCTCGCATATTCAGCGATAACAGCTGCTCTTAACTCTGCCATGGCTCACAACTCAGTGTAAACAAACTGCTCAGAAACGAAACTCTGCCACTTTGAAGAGCAAATTTTTTAAATACCGATCGACATCATCATGCTTCAATTTTATTGATTGACAATACTTATGAAGAGATTATCGACACAGTTCGCCCCGATACTTGTAACTTAGATTTTACGCACTGTGATACCGGTCGTGTGATAGATTCGTTAGCCGAAAAAAATTGGCACTCAGCGTTTGCCAATCTGGATATTGATAGTGCACTTTCTACCTTTTATGACCAACTTTGGGTTATACTGCGTGAGAACACCCCTCTTAGACGACCTAGCAGGCATAAGCCGTTTAAGCTCCCTTGGTGGAACTCTGAACTACGAAGAAGCCGCAATTCAGTTCGCAAAGCTCGGAAACGTTACTTCAAGGAGAAATCTGATCAAAACAAATCGATCTTGTCTCGTTTAGAAGTCGAGTACTCAGCCCTGCGAAATACTGCCTTTAAACGATACATATCAAACATCGAACGCAACGTTAAGGAAGATCCATCCAGCTTTTGGAAGTTCATGAACAGCCGCCGCCTTAAAAATCCGGTTCCATCTTCTGTATCGTTTCATGGATGCACCTCGAGCAGTATCAGAGAATCAGCTGATTTGTTTGCCGAATTTTTCAGCAGCGTATATAGCTCGTCAACTCCTAACTGTGCTGATACCTATTTTGGAAATCTGTCGAACTATGACGTCAGGCTACCCCAGCCTCTATTTACCGAGCAAGAGGTGCTAAACATTCTCTGTAAACTTGATCCATCGAAAGGTCCAGGTCCAGATGGAATTCCATCGTCGTTGGTTTCGCGAATAGCTGTTTCCCTTGCAACACCGCTTTGTCTAATTTTCAACCGATCCATCTCAGAAGGAGTTTTTCCTAGCCGTTGGAAAATTGCTTCAATTTCTCCAATTCATAAGTCTGGAAATGCTCATCGTGTGGAGAACTACCGGCCAATTTCAATACTCTGCTGTTTCTCAAAAGTGCTCGAAGTTTTGATGTACGAAAGGCTCTATTCAGCAGCTACACCGTTACTTGCCGAGGTCCAGCACGGGTTTATTCGGAAAAGATCGACGTTGACCAACTTGATGTGTTATGCCAGTGAATTGCATACAGCGATTGGTAAAAAACTGCAGGTGGACTCAATATATGTCGACTTTGCCAAAGCCTTTGATAAAGTGCCGCATTTGATCGTGATCGAGAAACTTAAGCGCTACGGATTCCCAGAATGGGCAATCAAATGGTTGCATTCCTACCTGTTACATCGTCATGGATTTATAAACATTTGTGGAATTCATTCTACTAGTTTCGATATGCTGTCTGGTGTTCCACAGGGAAGTCACTTAGGACCGCTTATCTTTGTGATTTTCATTAACGATCTTGCAACTTTCATTCAATCGCCAAAGCTACTGTTCGCAGACGATTTGAAAATCTACAGGATCATTGACTCGAGAGTGGACTGTGCTGCGCTTCAAGAAGACATCAATAGACTACTCGCATGGTGTGGAAAACATGGGATGGAAGTAAACGCCGATAAGTGCAAGTGTATCAGTTTTTTTAGAACCAGAACCTCCGTGGCCTTCGAATACGCTTTTGATGGCACTCCGCTTGAAAGAGTTGTCACCATTAAGGATCTAGGAGTAACCTTTGGTCAGAAGCTATCGTTTAATCAGCATATCGCGACAACAACAGCTAAAGCCTTCGCTATGATTGGATTCCTGCGAAGAAATACTTTAAGCTTCGAGGACCCATATGCTCTCAAGACAGTGTTCTGCTCTTTAGTGCGAAGTGTCTTGGAATATGCGGCACCAGTTTGGGCACCCTACCACTCTGTTCATATCGAACGGATCGAACGAGTTCAGAAAAAATTTCTTCGTTATGCTCTGCGTCGACTGCCCTGGCGAGACCCCGTAAGGCTACCGCCTTACTTACAAAGATGCGCTCTTCTGTCTATATCGACTCTGAGTCAAAGAAGAACATATTTGCAAAGAATGTTTGTATACGATATCCTGACAAACACTGTTGACTGTCCACAATTGCTCCAAAGCTTGAGTTTACACGCCCCAGCACGCCGTTTGCGCAACCAAACCACCTTCTGGCTACCTAGAAGCAGAACAGTTTTTGGTCAAAACCACCCGCTTAATCGATGTTGTCAAGTCTTCAACGATGTGTCACACTTGTTTGACTTCAATGTATCCAAATCAATGTTTAAATGTGCAATCCGTGACGTTCCCTAGCATTAACATAACTTTAATTTAATCATAAGTTAATTTTAATACTCGGTCTGTATGACGTCAGTCAAAGACTTAAATAAATAAAATAAAAAATAAAAGTTAGCCCTTTCATTTGACATATAGATGGCACCAGAGAGATGCAACGTGTAGGCTACAGGTGACCCCAAAAAAGTCACTTTTTGTCACCCTGTAAGATCCGAATCTTCAACTCAAACGTCAAATCCGTATTGCTGTACGAGTGTGAAATTTGGTGCACGTATGCGGTGACGACGCGAAAACTGCAAGTTTTTGTGAATCGCTGCCTGCGGAACATCGTCCGCGCTTGGTGGCCTGGCATCTGGATCTCAAACGTTGAACTTCATCGCCGGTGTCATCAGAAGGCGCTGGAAATCTAGATTCGGGAACGTAAGTGGAGATGGATTGGGCACACGCTGCGAAGAGATGAGAACGAGATTTGCAGAGAGGCGCTTGGCTGAAATCCAGATGGGCATCGAAGAAGAGGCAGGCCCAGAAGCTCGTGGCGGCGTAGTCTAGCCGCTGAAATCCGCACAGTTGACGAGAACCTTGGCTGGCAGCAAGTGAAGACGCTGGATCCGGATCGCCAGCAGTGGAGATCTTTTATCTCAGCCCTATGCGTCGGTCAATCGGCGCTGGACCCTTAGGTAGGTAAGTTTTTAAATTGTTTGTCAAATATGCAGTCAAATCCAAGTAAAACAGGGCAATTATTATTATTATTTAGTTTTATTCATCGAACATTTTGGTTTTTATAAATAATCTATACTAAGGATCTATACGAAACAATTAGTTAACACGATACAATGAAGACTGGCGTACTCGGTTGATGAATCAGCTAGATGGCTCCCCCAATTGATGTAGATGCTCAGCAATCTGGAACGTACGCATCATTGCACTCACTGGTTCATTATGGCCGTAGGATGTTCGGTGGGTTCGATTCGATAGCAAAGAGTGATGACGTAAAGTCCTCGAAGGAGCATTAAAGTTGATCATTCCTAGCAGGTTTGGCGACTGAATTTCTCCATTCAGTATTTTAGCGATGAATGATGCCTGTTGAGAACGATGCAATGTTTCTAATCCCAGAAGCTGGCACCGGTCGGAATATGCGGGAAGGTTTTCAGGATGACGCCTGGGTAGATGTCGTAGAGCGAATCTAACAAAACGCTTTTGTACACGCTCGATTCGCAAAATCCAACATAACTGATAGGGAGCCCAAACAATTGCAGCATGTTCTGTAACTGACCGGACAAGTGCGCAGTAGACTTCAAGCACAATGAGTCTCTGAACTCTCGTGCTACTTTGGAGATGAAGCCAAGCTGACGATTCGCCTTTCTTATAACTGAAGTTCGATGACTATCGAACGTAAGCTGAGCATCGAGGATAACTCCAAGGTCGTCAACTTCAAATACCCTCCCAAGTAACCAAAAGTCTCATAGATACTTAATCCTGTGCATTAAAAGTTCACATTTGGCTGAGTAAAAGGTCCTCGAGAGAATTGAATATAAGTGCTTGAATCGGACTTCTGAACGAACATAAAAAGTCTAAAAAAGTAGCATAGATCATTTTTGTGCGTTCCAAGCACCTTAAAAAATCCAGGATTCAATTTCGACTATCGGTCTTCGTTACGAACTTCTAACGATTTTTTTTGTTCCATGAAGAACTTCTTAAGAACTTTTCTGTCCCATGCAGAACTTGTTACGAACGTTTTGATTCCATGAGGAACTTCTTAAGAACTTCAATGCAAACGTATAAATAATTTACAAAAAATTATAGAATGGTTTGTTTTACTGTCTCCGTCGGCGATTGGAACAAAAATGATGTTAGGAAAAGAACATTGGATTGGAAAAGTCCAGGTTCATTAGTAAATGATACTAAGGGAATACTTAACTAAATCCAAAATAAGTTTCTGCACCAGCTTTCCACAAATTCTATACTTTTGGAACATTAATAATCCATAGTTTAGTTTTTGAGCCAAACAAAAAAAATTTTTTATTCAAATTTTGTTTTCAAATTGTTTTCAATGATAGTATATATTCACACCGAATCATATTTTCTAATTTACATTGCTATGCTTCCTCATTTTCCTTAATTTTCTTCATGGAGGAGCAGCTTTAACAGAAGAAGCAGAGCGGTCTAAAGCAAGGTCTCCACTGTTTGGTACCGGGAGAAGCACTCAAATGAGAAAAACTGAAAACTATGTGACTTCAGATTTTTTTTCAGACCCATTTTGAAGAACTTTGTTTTTTGATTTCATCCAACAAGAATCTAAAATTAAAAAATTATCGTTAGTGGCACAGAACAAATAAAACTCATTTCTAAAAACCATACTTATTCACGAGCTCAATATGGCTTTCCATTTGCTGTTGCAGAAAATTTCAACTTGTAAGAGATCTCGCAGCACTTCATTATTGGTTCTCCTTTTTTAAACTAGAACTTGAAACAAAAAAGTAAGGCACACATTTCACAAAAAGCAAAATCATACATTTTAAAACTTACGTATAATCACATACTATGCGAATCCGCTTTGAAAATAAATGATGCATTATTTGATGGATGCAAATGTTTACATTTTAAATACTAAGCCTACTCGGAAAAGATGATAAGCCTGAGTAAACTTTGAATAGAAGTTTTAAATAACATCAATCTAAGTATTGGCTATGGTACAGAGGTAGCATGTTCAGTTTTCACCAAAAAGGTCCAGGTTCAAATCTTCATGAAAATTGTACAAGTAAGTATAAAATTCATTAAGAGTAACCGGAATAGTAGGTATAATAAAAATGAAATGAACAGAATTTCAATGAGAGAGTGGGTAAAGTAAATACCTACAATACTTTTTGAAAAAAATCCTTTTTTTTCAAAGTCTCATGCAATGGCTGAATAGCCTTCTACTCAGCTTTGATTATGGAACTTTGAAGTATCGATAAGAACTTAAATTTTAAGCTGAGTAGAAGGCTATACAGCCCTTAAACAGGGCTGAGTAAGCTTCTAAGAGACCGTTCTATGGAACTTTTGGTTACTTGGGCCTGTCAAGGTGCTGGTTATCGATGTTAAAGTCATATAAAATTGGCGTTTTCTGTCTATGGAATGTTATAACGGAGCACTTGGAGACGCTGACTGATAGCTTATTAAGTCTACACCATTCACCAAAGTGATCTAGTAAAGATTGAAGGTATGCACAGTCGACAGTGGATTCAGCTGGAACGAATAGTTTCAGATCATCAGCATATCCTATTTTGGTTCCAATTTCCAAGCTAAGGATCAAGCCGTTGAAAAATAGAACAAACAGTAAAGGTCCCAAATTGCTCCCTTGCGGCACGCCAGATCGGTTAGTAAATGGAAATGATATGCTATCACCAAATTTAATCCTAATACACCGCTCAGTGAGGAATGATTTCAACCAAGAGACCATGTTTTCATGAAAACCGACCTTAGTTAGCTTAGCGAGTGAGATTCCGTGATCTTACTTACTTACTTAATGATCCCGCGCCGATCCTCCGGTGCATAGGGCCGTGGTAAAAGACCTCCACTGTTGACGATCCGGAGCCAGCGTCTTCACCTGGTCCCAGTCAAGATTCTCGTCGACAGTTCGAATTTCAGCGGCTAGGCTTCGCCGCCACGAGTTTCTGGGCCTGCCTCTTCTTCGATGACCTTCTGGATTCCAGTCAAGTGCCTCTCTGCAAATCTCGTTTTCATCTTTTCGCAGCGTGTGCCCAATCCATCTCCACTTACGTTCCCGAATCTCGATTTCTAGCGCCCTTTGATGACACCGGCGATGTAGTTCCTCATTCGAGATCCAGTTGCCAGGCCACCAAGCGCGGATGATGTTCCGCAGGCAGCGGTTTACAAATACTTGCAGTTTTCGCGTCGTCACCGCATATGTGCACCAAGTTTCGCACCCGTACAGCAATACGGATTTGACGTTTGAGTTGAAGATTCGGATTTTTGTTCGTAGAGAGATCTGGCGTGACCGCCAGATGTTTCGGAGACTCGCAAACGCAAATCGGGCCTTTCTGATCCGGGTTTCGATGTCTTTCCTGGTACCACCATCAGGCGTAATCTGGCTACCAAGATACTGGAAGCACTCCACTTTCTCAACTTGTTGCCCAGCTACCATGAAACTGAAGGGATTTCCTGTGTTGATCTCCATCGACTTGGTCTTTCCGACATTGACTTTGAGACCTGCTGCCTTGGAAATTTCGGTGAGGTCGTCGAGTTTGCTCTGCATGTCCGGTTGTGTTTGGGCGAGCAAAACAATATCGTCAGCCAGGTCAAGGTCGTTCAGTTGCTCCATTGTTAAAGGATTCCACGGCAATCCTCGGTTCGGTGCACAGTCGATCGATCCAGTCAGAATCTCATCCATTACGATGAGGAAAAGTAGCGGTGATAGGATACATCCTTGTCTCACTCTAGCAGTTACCGGGATTGGTTCGGACAAGACACCATCGTGCAAGACCTTGCACGAAAATGCCTCGTATTGTGCTTCGATGAGATGGACTAGTTTCTCTGGGACCCCTCGTCGCCTTAGAGCCGCCCAGATGTTTTCATGGTTAAGTCGGTCGAATGCTTTTTCGAAATCAACAAAACCAACAGAAGAGAGTCCTGGAATTCGTTGATTTGTTCCAGTATGATTCGTAGCGTTGTGATGTGGTCTACACATGATCGTCCGGATCGGAATCCAGCTTGTTGCCGTCGGAGTGTAGCGTCGATTTTCTCCTGGATCCTGTTCAGGATCACTTTGCAGAGTACTTTGAGGGTTGTACAGATCAACGTTATGCCTCGCCAGTTACCGCACTCTGTCAGGTCTCCTTTCTTCGGGACCTTTACGAGGATACCCTGCATCCAGTCGGCCGGGAATGTTGCAGTATCCCAGATGTCAGCGAAAAGACGGTGCAACATTTGTGCTGACAGGGCAGGGTCGGCTTTCAGCATTTCAGCAGGGATGCAATCGATCCCAGGTGCTTTGTTGGATTTCATGTTTTTGATTGCCGCTTCTATTTCAGCCAGCGAGGGCGCATCCGAGTTGACGCCATTTATGCGACTTACTGTTGGCGCTTCAAGCTGCGGGTTCTGTTGGCCATCGCTATTCGTGACTCGGAAGAGTTGTTCGAAGTGCTCAGTCCATCGTTTGAGCTGATCTGTTCGATCGGTCAATAACTGACCTGCTCGGTCTTTCAGCGACATTCTTGCATTAGTCCTTGCACCACTGAGGCGGCGAGAAATGTCATAAAGTAATCGGATATCTCCATTGGCGGCGGCTCTTTCCCCCTCTTCGGCTAGGGAGTTTGTCCAGGCTCTCTTGTCTCGTCTACAAGCTCGTTTAACTGCCTTTTCCAGCTCCGCATATCGTAAGCGGGCGGCTGTTTTGGCTGACCCGGTACATGCCTGCTCAATTCCGACTTTCGCCTTTCTCCGATCATCGATCATCCTCCAGGTTTCATCCGACATCCATTCACTTCGTCTTCCACAAACTTTACCGAGAGTACCATGGCTCGTCGTGATAAAGGCATTCTTGATTCCACACCACTGTTCTTCGACTGTTCCCTCTGTCGGCAATTCCGAGGCTCGGGATTCTAGCTGTTCAACGTATGCCCTTTTCACCTCTGGATTCTCCAACCGGCGGACGTCGTATCGACACCCGACTTTCTCCTCGCGCCGTTGGACACGCGCAACTCTCAGTCGTATCTCGCCAAGGACGAGGTGATGGTCAGATGCAATGTCTGCGCTTCGCTTGTTGCGGACATCAAGAAGGCTCCTTCTCCATTTTCGGCTGATGCAGATGTGGTCAATTTGATTTTCTGTTCGGCCATCTCGGGATACCCAAGTGACCTTATGTGCTGGTCGATGGGGGAAGAGCGATCCACCGATCACCATGTTGTTGTTGCCACAAAATTCTACAAACAGCTCTCCGTTTTCGCTCATCTGTCCTAGGCCATGGCGCCCCATGATGCGCTCAAGGTCTTTTTTTTTTTATGTAGCGGCCCACCACACTCCCCCACACCAAAAAGCTCGTATGAGCCCCCTGGTAATGGACGCTACTGTTCTCAGCACGTCTGGCAGCAAACAAATTTTACTCATGCTGAGAACTCAAAATTTTAATTAATTGCGAGGGAATGTGACGAATACTATTTAAACTAATGTACGCTATGAATCTCAATGGAAAAAAGATTTCCTTTGAAGAGATTCATGTTTGAGACAAACAAAATTTAAACAAAATAGATTATACTAGAAGTTACAAGATATTTTACATTTTAAAATTAAGGTTACACTAAATTTAAGCTACATAATTAAAAATATCATAAAAGCTTGCTTTGTTCGATTTATTTAACGACTAATTTTTTCCTTAAATATTTGAAGCAGTTTGTTTTTGAATATGGATCTACTATTTATTTCTTTAAGACCAGGCCCACCAACGGTTGCTAAACCTCGAATCGAGTACATTCAGCAACATATTTATCAACCCATCATCGCACCAACAGTCGCTAACTTGATTCGAGAAATAGCATTCGAGTAGTAGGTTGTTACAGGATGCGTTTATGTAGCAAGCCGGTAGCAACGCAACCGGCCGTCGCTATCAGAAAATAAACAAAAACAAATACCAACCTGGATGGCAACAATGGGTGCGAAAATCAGTAAGTAGATAAAAACGCAACCAATCAAAACATCTAAAATACCGACCGAAATAGCAACGCCGGGTGGGCTTGGTCTAAGATCATTGGGTAAGATGTTATATTTGGTTGGTCCGATGAAAGAAATTCGTTTCTGCCCTAAAGTTGTAAACGACCGACAGGGTTGTAGATAATTAAGAAAACGGGTATTATGTGTTCTTATAGCTGTTGTAAAATTAATGTTCTGAATGGTATTTGATGAGTGTATGTTGTCAAAGACGTACATTATGGTTTGGAAATCGCAAAGATCAGCTATTGGTAAAATGTTATGAGAATTGGATGAATAAATAAGTTTTGTTGAGTATAGCATAGGGAGGTTGTAAATACTCTTTAAACATCTGTTTTGCAATGATTGAAGCTTTTGTAGATGTGATTGAGACGCTCGACCCCAGACTGAGATAAGATAATGTAAGACTGAGTGGATAAAAGCATAATAGAATTTCAATAAGACATGTTTAGGCGCAAAATTTCGTAACCTCCAAAGAACACCACAAAGCGGGGAAATTCGTTTTTCAAGATTTCGTATGTGACAATTCCACGAGAGAGTATTATCCAGATGAATACCTAAGTATTTGAAGGTTTTTACTTCTTCTATAACAAACTGGTTCATATTTGGATCTCTATGTGGTGGTAAAACTTTCCTGGACGAGCGAAATATCATATATTTGGTTTTTGTGTAGTTTAAAGATAGTAAGTTGCTGTTGAAATATACAGATAGTAATTGTAAGTCATGTTCCAGGTTATCAATTATAGTATTCGGAGATTTCCCTGTATAGAATAGTGCTGTGTCATCAGCGAATAGCCTTGCTGTGCCAATAAGTGGGAGTTTACATAAATCATTTATATACAAAAGAAAGAGCAGAGGCCCTATATTGCTGCCTTGTGGAACGCCTACGCTAATGTTTCTCATATCACTCTCTGTTCCTTGCATTACTACATATTGCTTCCTATCCGAAAGATAACTCCGAATTAAATCATTTGCGATTCCCCTAATACCATATTTGTTTAGTTTTTCCAGAAGAATTCCGTGATTGAGCGTATCAAATGCTTTCTTTAGGTCCAGGAATAAAGCACCAACTATATTTTTGGAATCGATGTCCTTAATTATGGAATCCACGAGTTCAGAGATTGCGATAAGAGTGTTTGATCCTGCTCTGAATCCATATTGCATACTGTACAGAACATGGTTGCAATTAAGAAAATTTGTTATTCTATTTACCAGAAGTTTTTCAAAGACTTTACTAAAAACGCTGAGACTTGAAATTGGTCTATAGTTATTAACATCTTCTGGATCACCCGAATTGAATATAGGAGTCACTCTTGCAATTTTAAGGCAATCTGGGTACGTTCCAGATTCAATTATTAAATTGAAAAACTTTTTCAAAATGTGAGAAAATATAGTACTATTATTTTTCAACACACTTACGGGAAAACTGTCGGGCCCACAGCTTTTTTTGTTTTTAAGGGTAATAATGACAGAATTGACTTCGGTTTCATCAGTAGGTTGCAGAAAAATTGAGTTTTGGATTTCATTAATATTGGACAAAACATCATATTCAGTTTCAATGGGTATTTCCTTTGCAAGATCTGATCCAATCGATGAGAAATATTTGTTAAACTTATCACCAACACGTTTTTGACCTGTAATGAGTTCTTCGCCATCTGTAAGAGTGATCGGTGAAGATGTTTTAGATTTCCCTAAAAGTTGATTTATATTTTTCAAGAGTTTAGAGTGGGTAGTATCATTCAGTAATCGTTCATAATACAGCCTTTTACACGTTTTCTTTTTATTACAAAGTTTTTTGTTTATGTGTTTAAGCATTTCTTTAAGGTTATCATCATTAGGATGATTTTTTACTCGTTTTAAATAATTATCTTTTAATTTTATTAGAGCCCATAGGTCATACGACATCCAAGGACAGTATCTACGCTTCAGGTTTATTTGTTTAGAAACTGTTTTTGTACACTGCTTCAACATTCGAGTGTAAGTAGATGTTAATTCTACAATTCCGCTGTTCACATTGTCTCCAGGGACAAAAGAGCTAAGATAACTTGTAAATAGGTTATTAAGTTTTGAATGATCCGTAATATCTTTTTTTAAAACCATACTATGTCTTTCTGATAACATTTCGAATAATGTGAGAATTTGCGAGTGATCACTTTTATCAGTAAGTATCGTGAAATTTTTGAGGCGTTCGATATCTTTAGTTTTACATATCACATGGTCTAAAATATTTTGACTTTTCGGCCTAGTTGTGTAAGAATTTGTACAAACGAAGCTGCAAGATTCTAATAATGATTTGTATCTTCGCACAATATTTGTATTTACAAGGTTTACAGGAACATTCAAATCACCGACAATAAGGCAAGAGTGCGAATCAGGCGTAGATGCGAGAAGAGATTCAAGCTGAGCACATAACAAGCTGAAAGAATATGCGGGTGGTCTGTAAATTCCGTGGATGTCGACAATTTGACCACATAGAGATATTTCTACACTAATTCTGTGATACCCATCGCAGGTTGTGTTCTCCTTTGTTTTGAAATTTAGGTCTTTATTAATGAACATTGCCAATCCACCATAAGGCTGGTCTCTACACGAAAAGATTGAAATAAATCCGGGTATGTTATAAATGGAACAATTCTCTTCAGTAAGCCACGTTTCACTAATTACAACTACATCAACTGCAACATCCAACTGTTCGATTGTCTCAAGGAGACTATCAAATTTTTCCAATTTGTTCATACTGCAAATATTCCATTGTAAGACCCTAATGGTTTTATTGGTTCTTGATTTATTAATATTAAGGCTAGTTTTGTCATTGAATGATTGTCGGAGCCAATCTTTGCGTTGAAGTCGCCCAGATGGATTTGAATGTCACCCTTCGGAATTTTTTCTACCACGCTGTTCAGTTGACTGTAAAACTGCTCTTTCCTCTGCAAATCGGTAACGTCAGTTGGCGCATAACACTGGACCATTGTAAGGTTTCTAACCCGTGTTCTAAATCTGGCTACGATTATTCTTTCGTTTATCGGTTCCCATCTTATGGTTCCCATCATTTCGTAAGATTCCGTGATCAATCGTATCGAATGCCGCTTTGATATCGGTGTATATAGCATCGACCTGTTTTTTTTTTCCATTTGGTTCAGACAAAACGAAGTGTACTCTAAAAGATTGGTACTCACCGATCTGCCAGGCATAAACCCATGCTGTTAAGCGGCAATATAATGTGAGGAAGCGCGTAAGAGGGCTTGACTTACAACAATTTCGAAAAGCTTGGATCCTGCCGATAAACTCGTAATGCCTCGATATTGCTTCACATTTCGTCGTTCGCCATTTTTGAAGACAGTAAACATGAAGGAATTTTTCCAATAGTCCGGGAATTTACGTTGTTGAAATGATCGGTTATAGATTTGGGCTAGCGGCAACGAGAGAGCTTCGATGCATCGACTGTAAATAACAGTCGGAATTCCATCAGGTCCAGGACTGGAGCAAAAGATCTTTTCAGTTTCTTTGCGGCATTTTCGATGAGCCTCTGATCTATCTCGAAGGTGTTGAACTCTATAGAATCCGCCGGGTCGTGAAACGTTGCATCAGAGCACTCAGTTTCGGAAGAGGCAGTTTCTGTAGAATCTGTATCTGGCAGTATCTGGCAGTATCATGCATTTTTTTCGCGTCGAAGTTGTCGCAAACTGGGCGTGCTCCAAGCAGGTGTAATAGGACGTTTAAATCTGGGAACATGCGAATTCAACCAAGTACCAATTAAATTGCAGAAAGTTTCAATCAAGCAATCTGACAAGCTTAATCTAAATAATAGAAAAGCAAAACATGCTGCAGCCACATTTCAAACATTTCGACAGTCTTCTTGAGCTAAATATAAAAACGTGACAACTGTACAGAATTCACAACATTTTAAACTGATTTCATATTCCCCATAAATGAAATTTTTCTTTGAAAAAATGTTAAGGAGCCATTTGTCAAAACTAAATGTAACAAATATCTTGCTTCCATAAAACATAGCACGACGTTGTGACCAAAATTCACAACAACATGTCACGGAACCATAGACCCCAGGTTAGGTTCTGTTGAAGTTTACCGGATTCGTAAGGTTTCATGTTATTTGTTTTGTTTTTTTTTTGAGCATCTACCTCCAGCAAGCAGCATCCAGCCAGTCATTCAGCTAGCCAGACACGGGGACAGTTCATGTTTTCATTTCCGGAGCGTCCGGTCCCGCGAGAGTTTTATATCGGATTTGTGTTTCAGTTTTGTTGTTGCGTTTTTTTTGTTGTGTCAGTTAGCTACACTGGATTCGATTTTTTTTCAACTAAATTTACTGGAAGCCGAACAAAGGCGTGTGGGGTGTAAAAATATACCAGTCAGTTATGTAAATATCTCAAGCACCTGGAATGTGAGCGACACTGGAACGTTCGAATTTGTCCCGGAAGTGGATTTGGGGGATAACGTTGAACATGACATTCGTTACTTTTCGATGGACTAGCAGCGTTTAGGGGCGATACATTTGTTTCAGCCATTTATGCAAAACCATGAAAAAAATTAAACAATAAATTTCTTATTATTAAGTTTTATCAAGCTTTAAGCTTTTCATACAAAAAGTTTTAAGATACCGGTACACTATTGGTAAGTTTCACTCTCTGTTAAGAAATTTTCGGTGGACAGTAAGGATGTAAACCAGGGAAACAAACATTAAAGTATAATTCCTTTCGTTGAAACAGTTATCCTTAATACTAAATAAAAGTGACTTTCTTATTTCAAAATTGTTGATTTTACTAAATGTTCAATAAAACAAAAAAAAAATACTAGAAGAAATGAGATACTTTTCATATATTTTGACTGAGTGAACCGTAAATAAAGCAACACAACCGCAATGTTGTACCTTTAAAAGCAAACCCATGTGTAACCATTTACTGAAAATACCTAACAACTTACTTCCTTATGAGGTAACTGATCCGGCCAGTAATTGACACATTTTTCCACCAACCCCCAAGCACCAAACCCAAGCTTTTTGATAGCTGCTGCCAAAACGCGCTTCCAAATATCGACGGAAGTTCATCACCCGATACGGGACGATGGATTTGATCCACACTGCAATCTTTTCCGACGTGTAGCAGCAAACAGCTTCCCCGGAATGGAGACATAAAAAGTTCGCTTTCAGTGAGACGTCAGACGAAAAAAGGAAGAAAAAAAAGTTCTAGCTTCATTTCCTTTGGAGTCAAACTTGTAGAGCAAGCAGTGAATCTTGCAGCGAAAAGTCAAAAATGCAGCATCCCATCCGTCAGTGCTGACGTTAGTTTTTGCCTTCCTTTTTTTTTTCGAGGATAGAGGAAGCAAACATTGAATCATGAATGGAACCCGACGACAACGTCGACGAAGATGTCGGTATAATAAAGTGTACAGACCGCCAACGCCATATTATCGAGATGATGCAGAAGCCCATAAAGATGACTAGCAGCCGATAAAATGAGTGCGACTCTGCGGTAGCAAAAAAAACAAGCGGGAACGAGTGCAGTGGTGTAAAAAAGAGCGAAAAGTCTCGTAAAATTTGTTGAGCGTGTACATCGACATGGAGAGCACGCTTTCCCTGGATTGTTGCTTCCTCTTCTTCCTCGTTGTTATTGCTGTCGGGTTGCTGATGACATCAAAAAAGCATCTTCACACAGCTTTCAGTAAGCAGCGGAGGTATTAAACAGGAGAAGTGATGTTGTTGCAAAAGGTTCGCGACTAAGTGCATATTAAGTCAAATGGAATATTAAGTGAGACAACAGGCGGATGGGCCATAGAAGATGGTTTCAATTGCTTGGCAACCCAGATGTACTGGTAGAGCTACCAGTTGTGCTTAAAAATGGGCAACATTAGCAGGAAAATAATTTTGACTTTTTGTTAAATCTCAAATCTAACCTGGGTGCAAACAGTAATGTAAAACTTCCAGACTTTTAAGTTTTTACTTGATTTAAAAAACAACAGTCAAACTTCAAAATTGTCGTAGGAAAATTTCAGGAAATAATTAGAATTAGTAACTGAAAATGGGGGAATGTACGAAGATGGCTTTAAAACAGGTAGTTAAGCATTAAACGTATATTCCCACCGGAAGGCCAATCAAAACAAATAATTAACAGAAGCAGCCCTAAAAATCAGTGTTTTCTAAACCAAATCCGTCTTTATCCACCGAAAGGTCAAATCAAAACAAACAATCAGCAGCAACAGTCATAGTAATCTGCGCTTCTTAAGCCAAATCCGCCTTATCCACAGGAAAACCAACTGAAAAAATCAGTGCCTTAAAAATCTGCGCTTCTGGAAGTCAATCCATCTTTTCCACCGGAAGGCCAAATCAAAACAATAAATCAGCAGCAACAGCCCTAAAAATCTGCGCTTCCTAAGCCTATTCCATCTTCATCCATCGGATGGCCAAATCAAAACAAACAATTGACAGCAGCAGCCTTTAAAACCTGCGTTTCCTAAGCCAAACCGTCATTTTCACCGGAAGGTCAAATCAAAACAAACAATCAGCAACAGAAGTTTTAAAAAGCTATACTTCTTAAGCTTATCAGCATTTAAACATTCAACCAGCAGCAACAGTCTTAAAATCTACGCTTCCTAAGGGAAGCAAACAATCAGAAGCAGAAGTATTCATAATCTATACTTCCTAAGCCAATCCGCCTTTTTCCACTGGAAGGACAAATCAAAACAAACTGTCAGCAGCAACAGTCTTAAAATCTGCGCTTCCTAAGCCAATTCCGTATGCAGTAGAGGGTATGCAGTAGGCCAGCACAACAAATTGTTGTACCCGTTTGACTCCTCGAGCCCTTATTCCGAAACAGCAAGTATTTATTTGATTTTGCGTGCATTCCAAGCACAATGCCAGCAGTTGGGAAGTTTAGCGTCCAAAATACGGGTTTCCAATAAAAACTATCGTTAATAGTGAGCCCACAGACTACAAACTAATTTCAGATCTTATAGATTCAATGTACTGCAATGCTTTCAGAAAGAAACGAAAATAAAAAAATTTCAGTGAAATTGATTTAATCCCGAATTTTGCCTAAAATCAGAATAATTTGTTATCAAAAAGTAGGTAAAAATTTTGGCTAAACTGTAAACCTTCTGTCTTCACGCAGATTTTCTACCTGACTCCGATATAATTTACAGAAAATTAGCTGTAGCTTTTTGATTGCATAGAAATTTATTTCTATTCCTATGTGAAATATTCCCAAAACTGAAAGGTGAAGGCCAGGAAAGGTCCTTGTTATGGTTTGAGATCTCTCCTTCTCACTGGATGGCAAGGCAGTGTATCTGGGTACAAGGATTGTTTCTATTTTGGTTTTGTACCCCACCCTTCTGCCTGTAAGAAGATAAGAAGGGAGAGGTGGGCTCTCATATAATTTTCTAGCAAAACTCGCAAACTGATCGAGCAAATGGAACCAAATCTGGCATGGAAGGGTATTTGGATAAGAAGAATGTTTCTATTATTGGCACCCTTTCTCCTTCCACTGCAGGAATAAGAAACGGGAAGAGGGCTCCAATATATTTGTTTTTCCGCAACTTGAGCACTTATCGAGTTAATGGGTTCAAATTTGGCATGAAAAGGTGAATGGGAACGTAAAATGTTTCTATGATTATTTGGCACCCCCGCCCTTTAAGTGGGTAGATAGAAATGAGGGAGAGAGTCTCTTATAGGAATTTTGGCACAACTCGAAGTCCAATTAAGCAAATAGATCCAAAATTTGACATTGAAGATATTTGAGTACAAACAATGTTTCTAAGATGATTTAGCACCCCTCTCTCCGTTTTCACATACTTGTTTTTGAAAACTTGAAAACTAAGCAAGAAAATCGAACCGAGATTGGCAGGTGATGATATTTGGGATCCGAATTTTTTCCTATGATTTTTCGGTGTCCTCTTTAATCACAGGGAGGAAATAGGAAGTGAGATAGGGTTGTCCCCTATCAATTGCTCCTTCCTCTGGAGAAATAGAAACGGGGAGGGGGTTTCCATATATTTTTTTTTCGTAACTTGAGCACTTACCGAGTAAATTGTTTCGATGATTATTTGGTCTTTTATGTGGATAAGCAGATAGGAATGAGGGACTGAGTCTTCTATAGAAATATTGGCACAACTCGAGATTCAATTGAGCAAATGGATCCAAATTTGACATGGCAAGATTTTGGAGTACGTAAAGTATCTATAAAATAATTAAGCTCCTCTTTCTCCTTCCTCCCAGACAATTTTTTACAAACTCGAGAACTAATAAAGAAAAATGGAACCAAGTTTGGCAGGTGATGACATTTAGGTATCAAATTTTGCTATGATAGATTTGGTACCACCCTTAATTTCAGGGAGTAAAAAGGAAGGATGGAGGGAGTCTTGCATAGAAATTTTTGAATAACTCGTGAACTTATCTAGCCAATTGAACTAATGGAAAAGTGTTTGCATTCGAGAAATGTTTCGAATTCAGACCCCTGGTTTTCCAGTGGAGGGATAAGAAGTGAGACGGACTTCCCTATATTTTGTTTGGCGTGACTTAAACACTTATCAAATAAAACCAAATTTAGAGAAGAAGGGTATTTGATAACAAAACGTGTTTCTATGATTATTTGGCATCCCTTGCTCCACCTCCTTATAGCTAGAACATGCAAAGGGGCTTCCATACAATTTTTGCATAGCTCGAGAACTAATCAATCGAATGGATACAAATTTGGCATGGGAATGTGATTGGGTACGAGGGATGTTTATGGTAATTCAAGAACCTTCTTCTTGAATAATCATAAATCTTCAAGGGGACAAAAGGAACAAGATGAAAGACGGTCTCAAACATTTTTTGTCATATCTCGGGAACATAAGGCAAATGAAGTCAATTTTTTTTATTAAACACATCAAAGTTTACTTAAAAATATTTGTTGTTATCGAGTAGATATGTATCACTATCGAAACGTAAAATAATTTTTATTATTTGACTCGAAAATCACCGAAAAATATGTACCACCATACAAGTGCTAAGTTCCACTATATTAGCCAACAACATCGTGCGGAGGATGTGCGAGGACGCCAATATTTGGCGCGTGGTCAGCGATGGGTTCACCCGGATCATGACTGCCCTGCAGAGGAGTTGGAACCAGCACCAGTCCGCGATCGGTGTAGGGTGACTCCTTCATCGGGGGGACGCACCTGAGTAGTGTGCGTCCGACCCTGTCAGTAAAGCATACAAAGATAAGACAATACCTTCTGCGAATCCGCTTGTCCAGTAATAACAAGGTCACGATCGACGGCGACGAGCTGGAGATAGTCGAAGACTTTGTCTATCTCGGCTCACTGGTGACCGCAGACAATGACACCAGCCGTGAGATCCGGAGGCGAATTATCAGCGGAAGTCGTGCCTACTATGGACTCCACAAGCAACTGCGGTCGACATGTCGTGAGACGGAATACTATGTAAATAAAAATAACCTTCTGCGTATGCCGAGCTGCTAGGTACGTCGCGCGTCTGTGTGTAGGATACCTCCAACGTAACCATCGTGGAGTATCCGAGTCGAACGCGCCCTCTGCGATGGAAGCTGTGGGGATTAGACAATACCTTCTCCACGGTGGAAATCGTAGGGGGAAGAGTATTCACGTCGCGGAATACTCTCGGGTAGAGTGGTCTCACGTCGCCGTCGGAGAAGCCACTCGAGTCGGGTAGGATGACACCACCGTCGGGATTCATCTGAGTCGCAAGCGTCTAAGACCCGTACGTGTGCTGTGACAGACGCGAGTCTAGGATAAGCTGCTCTCGATTCGGCACACGGCGGACAAAAACCCTAGGGTTGCCAGCTAAAAAGGGAGGAGGAAGACCAGACCACGGTCGGAGTAGAATACCTCTACCGCCGCGGAGTATCTGAGTAAAACGCGCTCCCTACGAGGGAAGCTGCGGGGATAAGACTATACCTTCTTCACAGTCGAACTCGTAGGGGGAAGAGTATTTATGCCGCGAAATACTCTCGGGTAGGGTGACTTCACGTCGTCGGCGGGTGAGTCACCTGAGTCGGTGTAGGATGAATTCTTCGCCGGGAATCATCCGAGTAGTTTTTCTTAAAGCCCCGGGCGTGTGCTGTGACAGGCGCGTGTCCAGGATAAGCTGCTCTCGATCGGCACACGGACGGGCAAAGAGGAGAGGGCCTCGAGCCAAGCCAGGCGGAGCCAAGATCCCAAGTCGTTAGAGTAGAGGTCATTGGTCTCTTGCAGTGGTCTCGAACAGAGGAGGAGCGCACGATTTTCGTGGGAACCAAGCTAGTATCGAGTTGCGAGTAAAGGCCGGATCTCAAGTCGTTAGAGGGGAGGTCCTTAGTCTTGAGTCGTAACAAGAGGCAGGGTATATATGCTGGAGTTTGACTCGAACTGGAGCTTGCCGATGAGCGCTTAAGCGCGAACTTGGTCTCCCATCTCGGGTATAGCCTTCGTTGCAGGTCCGGGTGGGAATATGGCCAGAGGCCCCAGATGGACTTTATGGCGTAGGGGTACTTAGTATCATTTTTTTTCAATCATTTATTGTTCAGTTTCAATTTATGTACTTGTTGGTATTATTCAATTGTCAAGTGGAATTCTAATGCATCTACATCTACTACATTATTGCTTTCATTTATAAAATCATAAATTTAGCTAAAAGTTTCAGCATTGCATTGCGTTTTGCAAGCTGTGATAAGTGGTGATAAGTAGTAGCGGTGTGATAAGATCATTCACAATAACTATTTGATGATCGTTAAACAGCAGGTTGATCTTCTGTTGGAGCAATTATTTGGCTTGGTAATTGGGGATACGTGCTGAGAATCATCTTCAAGCAGGGTAGGTCCGTGGGACGAGTTTGATTTCCGAGGTTCGCTTGTTGGATAAAGCTACGATAGAACGGCATGGAATCAGCTTCACGCATGTGTCTGTTGATGAGAAGTGCTTTAGTTTTCAATGCTGGCAAATGTAGACCAAGTCCACCGTGTATTTTCGCTCGCGCTAATTGTTGCATGGGTACGCGTGCCACGGCGCCTCGCCAGATGAAGCTACCCATGGTTACAGTTATCCTGCTTGTGTATACGCAGTACGGCGGAAGGATTGATGATATGTACCATACTCTGGACAAGATAAATGTGTTCAGAAGGATTACTTTCTGGTACACGTTGAGGGAGCGAAGCGAGTGAAGCCACATTAGTCGAGAAAAGCTAGTGACGAGGGCATCCCAATTGAGCCTTATCATGTTGCGTATCGAATTACAAAAAATAACACCCAATATCTTGGTTGTGTTCATCGTTTCAAGCCATGCAATGCTGATGGGATTCCCATTTACAGATCCCACATCGATTGCTGTTGTTTTCGACAAGTTCAAAACTGCTCCTGCTACTCTCCGGAATTGTAAAAACAGCTCTCGCATTAGTTCGATTTTTTCGGCGCTTGTTATTATCCCACTGATATCGTCTGCATATGCAACCAAGAGAGGCCACAGACCACCTGTAGCTGTCGCAATAGTGGATGGATATAAAGAACGAACAGATGCATGGAGAGAGGATCTCCTTGTCGCACCGATCGGCCAATTGGAAAAGGAGCGGAGAGATGCCCATTTATCAACAGTCTCGAACTGGATTGCGCATAAATACGCGTCAGCAATACTACTAGGCGCGAATTGATTCCCAAGCGTATCATCGTGTTGAAGAGATAACCGTGATCTACTCTGTCGAACGCATGGTCTAAGTCGAATGATATCAACTTTCCCCGCTCTTTTCTGGCGGTGAGTTGAGCTATTCGATCCTTCAGAGCCAACGTGGCTTGGAAGATGTTTCGACGATCATTCGTCCAATTGCACCCATGGACCCAGAGTAGCATACTGGGGGGACTCGGTCGCTCGCCGTGCCTTGGAATGCAATCCGTAAAAAGGATTTACCACCTGGGTGATCAACTAATAAAAAAAAACTATATTATCATGCAAGTGCTGTGCTGCATCATATTCATAACATACAAAACATTAGAATTATATAACTCTTTTAAAATGCAATTAACATTTTATAAGCTTTGTACAATGCTTTTTAAATGCAACATAGTTCTGAATTGGAATAACAATGCTATATTTTCTAAGCATTAACATCTAAGCATGGCATCACTTGCATTAATGCTTTTTTGCACTATGTAAGCACTACTGTGGTATTAGGTCAAAGCACATTAGCATTGATTGATGCTGCATTTATGCAAATTTAGGGCACCGGTTGCTAGAAATTTGATTCGAATGGGGCTTTTTTTCAAAGATTTATCGCGGAGGTATTTTGGTGCACGAAATGTTCCCAAGATGGTTTGAAGCTCTTCCCACCTTTTATTAGCGAACATAAAGGGGAAGGGGACTCCCATAGCAATTTTTGCATGACTGGTGAAATAATCGAGAAAATGGAACTCAATTAGGCATGAGATAATATTTGGATACGGAAATGGATTCTATGGTTGTTTGAGACCCCTCCCTGATCCTAGTAGACAAAAAGGAAGCAAAGAGGGGGTCAACACATACTTTTTTAAAGATGTCTTAAGTTTATCAGTTTATCAGTCGAATGGCACCAAATTTGGTATGCGATTGTATTCTGACGAGTAATGTTTCTATAATTATTAGATTAAGTCATAGAAAATAAACCAACTTTTGTAGGGGATAGTTTTTGGGATGTAGAAATGTTTCAATGCTTATTTAGGGGGAATGAATAAGGAAAAAGGGGGCTCTCTTACAATTTTTGCTTAACTCAATAACAATTTAAGAAATTGGAATAAAATTTGTTGAATGTAAGTATATGGACATGAGAATTTAAAAATTCTCCTTTCTTTTCAGTAAGGAGCTTAAAAAAGAGAGCGATGCACCCATACATTTTTTGAGAACTGAAAAAATAATCGTGCAAATTTTGCAAAGAAGGGATTGGAGTACGAGGAACGTTTTCTTAATTATTATACAGGAAGACTCACATATTTTTATTTTTGATGGCTTGCAAAGTCATCAAGCAAATAAAACCAACTCTGGATCAGGAGAGGAATTTTGTACAAATGAAACATAAATTGTGACAGAATTTAGAAATTTACGAATAAATAATAAAAAAAGGTCTTAATTTTAGATTAAAAATAATTATTTTTTTTTTGTTTCGATTATAGTCGTTTTACCATTTTTATGGCATTCGCGACTTTATCAACGTTGCAGTTGGCGGATCGTTATTGAAAAACTTATCCGGTACAACTGTGTTCGATGTTAACTCTTGGGCTCGAACTCGCGGACATCGGCTCAGGAGACAACAGACTTGCCAACTGAGCTATATCACAAGCCCAAAATAATTATTTGAAAACAAATTTTAGTTCTAAATCAGTAGGGAATATTTAAGAAAATAAGAATTAATCTCTTTTGTTAAATTTCAATCTATTATAGACGTTGTTGAAAAGCACACCGGGTCAGTTAGAAATGTAATAAAATTGTCCCATTGCACAATGAGGAAAAAAGTGTACAAAACGCTAAGAAATTCAATATCTTCCATCCTACATGAATCAAAACTAAGAAAATATAATTTCCTATAGTGAAAATGTCTAGAAAATTGATTGGACCTAATATTGGACGCCACACGAGCTTACGGAAGTAGATATGTAGTACTTTTTTAACCCCTATTCCCCTATATATTTTCAAAACAATCCAGAAAAACACTGGCTTGGACTCGAAAATTTTGAATAAAAACAGACCTATCGTGTTTGATTTTTAAGCAGAAATCAAATGAAGGTTGTTTGTGCCACTTTGGAGTTATGATCGTTTTTCCTACAGTTCTCCTAAAAATTGTCATTTAATTGAGAAAAAATTATGCTCTGACTTGGAAATTTTGAATAAAATAAGACCTACCTAGTGTGATTTTTTTTTCCGACGAGTCGAATGAAGGCAGTTTGAGCCTCCGAACGCATCGTAATATGAAGATATGACCGTTTTACCCTCGATTTCCCAACATTTTTAATACAGTTAAGAAAAACCTTGTTCGGATTAGAACATTTTGGAGCAAACGAGACCTAACTTGTAAGTTTTTTGTTACCAAGAAATCGAAAGAAGGCTGTTTGAGCCACCGTGTATATCGGAAAATTGAGTTATGGCTGTTATGACCTCCATTCCCCTAATTTTTTTTTAAATAATTAGAAAAAGCACATGCTGCCTTAAAATTTTTGAACCAAATGAGACTTATCTTGTGTTTTTTTACGAGGAATCAAGTGAAGGCTTAAATAGCCACCGCTCCCATTGAAAAATGTTGGTTTGGCTGTTTTTTCCTTAATTTCCCTACATTTTATATATCTTCTTCTTCTTCTAATATATAAAGATGAGTTGGACTATATATGTTTGTTTGTATGCACCTTATACAAATCCACACCGCTTAACCGATCAGCCTGAAATTTTGTACAGTTATGTGTTTGGATCATGATAAGGTTTTAGTAATAGTTTTGAGCCCCTCCCACCTAAGAAAAGGAACCCTCCCATACAACTTTCGTTTTTGTTCACACGAATTAAAAGTCATGGCACCCATTTTGCCAACCGTTTTTCGTTTCCTTTGGCGGGGTTGTTTTCACCATCACCATGGGCTGGGCATTAGAAACGACCATCCAGAGTTCACGTATACTGGATAGCAAATCAAAGCCTGCTAGCGATTTAAAAATTCATAGCGAAGTTTTTGGCGGGTTTTTTTTCCTTTTACTGTTCTAAGCACGTGGTACTGGTAAGAGGTATTTGATTGCAATAATGAGCCTTAATTAAGGATTGAAAAATACAATTACCCTTTTAGGAATATATTGACTAGAATTTCAGTGGTTTTCAAGTGTTCCCTACCGCCGCCCGGGGGCTTTGAGAGTCTACAAGGATACACACCCGATCAGGAGGGAAAAACAAAATTATATCAAAATGGGATATTTTGATACTAATTTTTTTCTATCTAAATGAGATATAATTCAGTACTCGTAGGATGTTAAAATATCTCAAATTATATCAAAAAATCTATACGATCATAGCTAAATTATATCAGATTTTGATATGCTCCTACCAAGATTATATCTCGTTCAGTTAGCATAGTTTGATATTGGACAGAACAAATTATATCAAAATTATAACTCATCAAGATATGAGTGCTTCGAGAAAATTTTCTAGTGGAAGGTCAATTCACCACATTATTTGTTAAAACCATGCCCCATTTTTGGTTTCCCAAAGATTTGATTGAATTTTATGAATCTGTTGAACGAAACTCGTTAATGTAAGGTTTGAGCCGTTGACTTCGATGTCCGTGTTTCAGAAAAAGTTGTACGTATATCAAAATAAGATATAATCATTTTATTTTAGGACAATCCGAAAAAAATCTTTATCATTGAATATGAGCTCAACCCCATTCAAGTTTGTCAATCAGAATAAGATATAATTCAGATTGGAGAAACTTAAAATCGAAAATTTGGAGTACTTAACTATAACTGAATCAGATGCAAATATCTTGGTGAGATACGTTTGAGTTATTATTTTGATATGCTCTCCTGATCGGGCAGTGAACTGAAAAGTGAACAGTGAATAACTATTTGGACTGAAGGCTGAAAAACTAATGAACAGCGTTTTCATAGATCCCAGCTTTTAAGAACCAACCATTTTCATATTTTTAGGATTCCTTATAAAGAAAGAAAAATTAATAAGATTCAGAGTTATACGTTGAAGGCTGCAATTTCAATGCTTTGATAGCCGCCAGGAAATTTAAACGGGGGAGTAGAAATTTTATTAGATGATTAAATATGAGGTTTTAAGCTTTATACAATTCTATTTCATTGACCAATTTTAACTTTTGATTTATTTTTGGCCATCAATGTGTTCAATTCTACCATCCAATTTGAAAAAAAAAAAATCGTTTGGTAATGCGAGTTCAAACAAATGATATCAAAGAATTTTAACATTGATCACTCTTCAAAATAATTAATAGAATGATTGTGTCCGAGGATAAAAAAAACTTAAATAGAACTCAAATAAGACCATTTCCATAACATTTAAATGGTAATTTCGGTTTAGAGATGATTTATTTTTGATAACTTCAAGAAACTTTTAGTAAAACCTTCTACATTTAAGAAAAACTAATCATAAAACAGTGTTCAATTAAAAAGCGAAAAAAGCACACATACATTTAAAAACATGCAAAATGAGTCTTAAACATAGTTCAACAAGGTTCGGAAGTGTTTTCTGGAAATTTTTAAGTGAATAAAACTTAAATATACCATTGTACAAGTAGATAATCCATCTTGAAAAGTGGGATAATCTCCAAAAGAGATTTTTATCGAATGGAGGATGGGAAAGATAGAAAATTATTTTATCATTTGCATTTAAAAAATTAAAGGCCAAATCTATTCGAGCTACTTAGAAAAACGGTGGGTTAAAAAAAGTTTTCCTGATAGGGAAAGGGAAAAAAAATTATTTTGAAACGCTATTGATAATACTCAAAACTATATGCTTCTTCAAAAAAAAAAAATTAAATCGATATACACAGTGAATAATCGCAATAAAATCTTTCAAAAGACTTACAAAACATACGTGGCCAAACATGACCCAAATTTCTTTAAATGATGAATATAATGCTTCCAACATTTCGAAAAATCAAACGACTCATTTTGATTTACATTTTTTGTGAACCCGAGCAAGGCCGGGTTAAAAAGCTAGTAGTTGATAAAAAGCATGTTCGGACTTGACATTTTTGAACCAAATTGAACTTATCATGTGTGCTTTTTTGCCGGAGAATCAAATGAAGGCTATTTGAGGCTATCGCAAGCAAGTTTTGGCCGTTTTAACCATAATTCCCCTACATTTTTCAAATATTTTAGCCATAACTCCATTTTAAGGAGCGTGCGGTGGCTTAAACAGCCTTCATACGATTTATTGAAAGGAAAAAAAAAACACACTGAAGTCCCATTCGGATTTAAATTTTGTCGGAACATGCATTTTTCTGAAATCTGAGAGAACTGTAGGGGAATTGAGGGTAAATCAGCCATAACTGAATAAATTGATAAATGTTGGGAATTTTAGGGTAAAATTGCCATTACTCTAGTTTTCGATGCAAACGCCTTCGTTTAATTCCTCGGAAATTCCACACAATAAAAGTCACATTTGGTTAAAAAAAATCGAGCTTGAATTCGTTTTGTTCTGAATTAATTGGAAAATGAAGGGTTTAGTGCATAAAAAAGCCAAAGTTCCATTTTCCAATGCGTGCGATGGCTCAAATAGCCTTCACTCAATTCCTCTTACAAAATCACTCAAGATAAGTCTTATTTGATGAAAAATGTTCAAGTCCGAACATAGTTTTTTCTCAATTAATTGATAAATGCAGGGGAATCAAGGGTGAAAACAACCATAGCTCCATATTCCGATGCCACATTTTTAAGTCCGAATATGCTTTTTTTTCTGAACTGTATAAAAAATGATGGGAAATCGAGAGTACAACGGCCTTAGCTCCATTTTACGATGCTTACCGTGGCTCAAACTACCTGCATTATGATTCCGAGTAATTAAAAAAAAAATAAAAATAAAATAAAATAAAAAAAATAAAAAGAAAGAAAAAAACAAAAAAAGAAAGAAAAAAACAAAAAAAAATGAAATAAATGCAATCTTAGATGTAAAAAAAGTTTTGTAAAATCACAGAAAATTTGCATGTTCCGAAATTTGCCATCCCTGTCCCCGGATATCGATTGCATAAATTCCTAGCTCACGTCACGGTCCAAAATTTATATATCACCGTGTCAGTCGAATAGTCTAAGTAGCAAACAAGGGGTCCATCAACGAGAAAAAAAAAAGAGCCAAACAACCGACCGTTGACTTCATCCTCGGATCGACATCAGCAAGGGGACAAGATTAAGCCATTTAGGAAATTTGTTTTCCCATCAACGTCGTCGTACTCGTCACCATCATCATCAACGGTACGTTTTTCATGACAGCAAGGTCGTTACAGTTTTATGTGCGTTTGCATTCCTAGTTCGCATTTTTTTTTTCTTTCGCAATGTTGTCATTGTTGTGGCTTTCTCTGGTAGTCACACTAGGAAATAAATCCATTTCCGGGATGTGCATTTGGGTTTGCTAAACTCGAATGCTTCGGGATTGTTGAAGATTTTGGACAAATATTTGTGTTGTTAAAGTTTTGTATCCCTGGAAAAATTTCCCTTATAAATTCAAACAGCACTTAGTTTAGAATAGTGTTATTCAACTCCAGAATCTATTTTTAGCAATCAAACTTTATTTCTCAAACTGTGTCAACATGAAACTCTTACCAAATTCACCAACAAGGAACCCAACTAGGAGTGCCGCAGAATCTAATGATCAACCCATTAGGGTAGAAAAGCATAACGACCTTTTACCCCGACCTCCATTAAAAGAGCCGATGGTTTGTCTTCTTCTCTACCATTTTCCCAACTAATCGAAGAAAAATGGGTGTGTTAGTAACTTGGCACCTTTCAACTGACGACGGCTTCCGGAATTAGAGCCGTCCCTTTATTTTCTCTTTCCTCGGCCAGTTGACGAAGATACATCAATCGATGATACTAAACGAAGTTAGTGTTTATTCCTCTGTTTTCCGGTTTTGTTCCCGTGTCGGAAGCCCCGGAAGCCATTTGCTCTGGTGACTTTCACACCCGCACTTGATTCCGATGCCTGGCGAAATGGAACGAAAACACGATCATCGTCGGATGGTCGCAGAAATGGGGGCAAATTATTTACAGCAAGACCGCCCTTCTTCGGATGCCTTCGAATGACTGCGCCATGTTTTATCGTCTTCCGTCCAGCTGTCGATATGTCCATTTTGTTTGTGTTTTTTGTTTTATATTTCTGGTGCTACATGGCTCTATGATTGCCGTAAAGCGGGACACCGAGACAGAATCGGTTTCCGGTTGAAAACCGAATCCACCACTAGCTGACTAAGTTTCTGGGGTGTGACCAGGTAAAATCAACATAGCCTAGTTTTTATTCACGGGAAAACAAATTTCATAATGACTTGTTTGCTGGATATATTTTTGATAGATTCTGATCATAGGCTGTCCATCCGTTTTTAAAATAACAAATGATAAAATTAGTCATTTGTTAGAGAAGCGTAGTACCGAATTAGAAAGGCCAAAAAGAAAAGAAGTTACATAGGAAGATTTAAAGAAACAAAGAAGCAAAGAAGCAAAGAAGAAAAAAAGCAAAGAAGCAAAGAAGCAAAGAAGCAAAGAAGCAAAGAAGCAAAGAAGCAAAGAAGCAAAGAAGCAAAGAAGCAAAGAAGCAAAGAAGCAAAGAAGCAAAGAAGCAAAGAAGCAAACAACCAAAGAAGCAAAGAAGTAAAGAAGCAAAGAAGCAAAGACAAAAAAAAACTAAAAAGACAAAAAAGAAAAAAAAAAGACAAAACAGTCAAAAAAGACAAAAAAGACAAAAAAGACAAAAAAGACAAAAAAGACAAAAAAGACAAAAAAGACAAAAAAGACAAAAAAGACAAAAAAGACAAAAAAGACAAAAAAGACAAAAAAGACAAAAAAGACAAAAAAGACAAAAAAGACAAAAAAGACAAAAAAGACAAAAAAGACAAAAAAGACAAAAAAGACAAAAAAGACAAAAAAAACAAAAAAGACAAAAAAGACAAAAAAGACAAAAAAGACAAAAAAGACAAAAAAGACAAAAAAGACAAAAAAGACAAAAAAGACAAAAAAGACAAAAAAGACAAAAAAGACAAAAAAGACAAAAAAGACAAAAAAGACAAAAAAGACAAAAAAGACAAAAAAGACAAAAAAGACAAAAAAGACAAAAAAGACAAAAAAGACAAAAAAGACAAAAAAGACAAAAAAGACAAAAAAGACAAAAAAGACAAAAAAGACAAAAAAGACAAAAAAGACAAAAAAGACAAAAAAGACAAAAAAGACAAAAAAGACAAAAAAGACAAAAAAGACAAAAAAGACAAAAAAGACAAAAAAGACAAAAAAGACAAAAAAGACAAAAAAGACAAAAAAGACAAAAAAGACAAAAAAGACAAAAAAGACAAAAAAGACAAAAAAGACAAAAAAGACAAAAAAGACAAAAAAGACAAAAAAGACAAAAAAGACAAAAAAGACAAAAAAGACAAAAAAGACAAAAAAGACAAAAAAGACAAAAAAGACAAAAAAGACAAAAAAGACAAAAAAGACAAAAAAGACAAAAAAGACAAAAAAGACAAAAAAGACAAAAAAGACAAAAAAGACAAAAAAGACAAAAAAGACAAAAAAGACAAAAAAGACAAAAAAGACAAAAAAGACAAAAAAGACAAAAAAGACAAAAAAGACAAAAAAGACAAAAAAGACAAAAAAGACAAAAAAGACAAAAAAGACAAAAAAGACAAAAAAGACAAAAAAGACAAAAAAGACAAAAAAGACAAAAAAGACAAAAAAGACAAAAAAGACAAAAAAGACAAAAAAGACAAAAAAGACAAAAAAGACAAAAAAGACAAAAAAGACAAAAAAGACAAAAAAGACAAAAAAGACAAAAAAGACAAAAAAGACAAAAAAGACAAAAAAGACAAAAAAGACAAAAAAGACAAAAAAGACAAAAAAGACAAAAAAGACAAAAAAGACAAAAAAGACAAAAAAGACAAAAAAGACAAAAAAGACAAAAAAGACAAAAAAGACAAAAAAGACAAAAAAGACAAAAAAGACAAAAAAGACAAAAAAGACAAAAAAGACAAAAAAGACAAAAAAGACAAAAAAGACAAAAAAGACAAAAAAGACAAAAAAGACAAAAAAGACAAAAAAGACAAAAAAGACAAAAAAGACAAAAAAGACAAAAAAGACAAAAAAGACAAAAAAGACAAAAAAGACAAAAAAGACAAAAAAGACAAAAAAGACAAAAAAGACAAAAAAGACAAAAAAGACAAAAAAGACAAAAAAGACAAAAAAGACAAAAAAGACAAAAAAGACAAAAAAGACAAAAAAGACAAAAAAGACAAAAAAGACAAAAAAGACAAAAAAGACAAAAAAGACAAAAAAGACAAAAAAGACAAAAAAGACAAAAAAGACAAAAAAGACAAAAAAGACAAAAAAGACAAAAAAGACAAAAAAGACAAAAAAGACAAAAAAGACAAAAAAGACAAAAAAGACAAAAAAGACAAAAAAGACAAAAAAGACAAAAAAGACAAAAAAGACAAAAAAGACAAAAAAGACAAAAAAGACAAAAAAGACAAAAAAGACAAAAAAGACAAAAAAGACAAAAAAGACAAAAAAGACAAAAAAGACAAAAAAGACAAAAAAGACAAAAAAGACAAAAAAGACAAAAAAGACAAAAAAGACAAAAAAGACAAAAAAGACAAAAAAGACAAAAAAGACAAAAAAGACAAAAAAGACAAAAAAGACAAAAAAGACAAAAAAGACAAAAAAGACAAAAAAGACAAAAAAGACAAAAAAGACAAAAAAGACAAAAAAGACAAAAAAGACAAAAAAGACAAAAAAGACAAAAAAGACAAAAAAGACAAAAAAGACAAAAAAGACAAAAAAGACAAAAAAGACAAAAAAGACAAAAAAGACAAAAAAGACAAAAAAGACAAAAAAGACAAAAAAGACAAAAAAGACAAAAAAGACAAAAAAGACAAAAAAGACAAAAAAGACAAAAAAGACAAAAAAGACAAAAAAGACAAAAAAGACAAAAAAGACAAAAAAGACAAAAAAGACAAAAAAGACAAAAAAGACAAAAAAGACAAAAAAGACAAAAAGACAAAAAGACAAAAAAGACAAAAAAGACAAAAAAGACAAAAAAGACAAAAAAGACAAAAAAGTTAAAAAAGACAAAAAAGACAAAAAAGACAAAAAAGACAAAAAAGACAAAAAAGACAAAAAAGACTTAACAGACTAAAAAGACATAAAAGACAAAAAAGACAATAAAATCAGCAAATTAACAAAATAATAAAATTTATCAAATTTATCAAATTTATCAAATTTAACACATTTGACAAATTTAACAAATTTAACAAATTTAACAAATTTAACAAATTTAACAAATTTAACAAATTTAACAAATTTAACAAATTTAACAAATTTAACAAATTTAACAAATTTAACAAATTTAACAAATTTAACAAATTTAACAAATTTAACAAATTTAACAAATTTAACAAATTTAACAAATTTAACAAATTTAACAAATTTAACAAATTTAACAAACTTAACAAATTTAACAAATTTAACAAATTTAACAAATTTAACAAATTTAACAAATTTAACAAATTTAACAAATTTAACAAATTTAACAAATTCAACAAATTTTACAAATTTTACAAATTTTACAAAGTTTACAAATTTTACAAATTTTACATAGTTTACAAGTTTTACAAATTTTACAAATTTTACAAATTTTACAAATTCTACAAATTTTACAAATTTTACAAATTTTACAAATTTTACAAATTTTACAAATTTTACAAATTTTACAAATTTTACAATTTTTACAAATTTTACAAATTGTACAAATTTATCAAATGTTACAAATTTATCAAATTTTACAATTTTATAAAACAAGCTTAGGGGCATATGAAATGCCTCAAAGAATCCATAGTAAAATGCTTGTTGGCTAGTTACTTGGAATGTTTCTGGCTACATTGCCATACGAAAACTTTTGTACATCTTTAAGCATTTGACTTTTTTTTTCATATCACACAATTTGTCGTAAAAGCTTGATCAAATTTTGAACAGTCCTTGAATTTTGTCTTATTTTATATAATTGTTAACGAACTTTGAACATAATATTTAAAAATTGTGAAAGGTATGGATTCCCAAAATAAATCATGCTTCAAGCGTTAAAATACTTTATTTCGCTTTTCCTTAAAATTGTAATTAAATAAGCATTTTTTTTACTGCTATTCGACTATCAATAAAATAAATCCAAATAAATTAAACCATGTCAGGTCATCTTAAACAGAGGAAAAGTTTCCAAAAAGTTAAGCTGCAAATCCCCATCGATATAAAGCTGTCAGCAATGATTTCCATCCTCCTCCCCCGGGGCACCACCATTGAGCATGATGTAATAAATGTAAATAAACCGAATCAAGATCTTTCAACTGGATCAAAGCTGATTTACTGCTACAGCTTCTGTTCGACGATTCGACGAACAAACCCCCGAATGATGTTTGGGCTAGCAAGCTATTCCCCGATTCAAAGAACGGTGGCAAAAGGCAAGAAAAGTTCTTTTACGAACCAATCGTTTCCTTCCGGTTTTTATTTTTGGAAGGGGAGATGTGGGTGGAAGTTCCTCCCTCTCCAAATCCATCAGTTTAGAGAATCTTCCAAACTCCAAGACGAATCGGAACTGTTCCAGGGAGAAAATATATGTGCGAATCAAAAGCGGCCCTAAGTTTGCAAGAGCATTGAAGTGTGGGAGTATTTTTTTTTCAGGAAGTTGATTCCGCAAACATGCTGTCTGTACTTCTGTGAAGTGTCGTTTCGTGAATTGGATAATGTTATACGATATGGTGAAGAAAACACGAGCATTTTGGTGGTTGAAATTTTGCTAATGGCTGATAAGATTTGCAATGAAGCACAGAAGCATGAATGTAATTAGATAAAACATGAAAAACGACATTTTGGAGTACAGGCGCATGAAATGAATAATTTATGTGATTGATTTTCTTCACAGTTTGAGTTCCTTAAACTCTTAAACTTTTCGATATCAATGGTAAAAATAAACTAACAAAAATATCCAACCTTAAAAAATCTTCTTTATAAGCTCCATTGCAAATCTGTTTGCAATCCAATCAAATCGCAAGCAGCTTAACGTTTTCAATATCAACAATCAGATCCCTTTTGGCGCCAATTGTTTAATCATCAGCATTTGCAGCTGACATCGAATTTTGCTCCCTTCAAATCAGAGCCGCGATTTCGGAACCTTCTCGCCGCCGCCGTTTGTTGACGGCTTAATCCTGACATTGCAACGAACAATCAAACAAACAAACGCCAGCAAACAAACAAAAAGACAGACAAACAGCCGAAGTCAAAACATCGGCTTAAATTGTCACTTTTATTGCACCGATTGTTATCCGATGACCTCTACCTACTAACGATGGGTTCCCAAGTCCGGCAAACATTTTCCGAACCTCGTTTGTGTCGGCTCAACTTTTCCTGTTTTGCTTTGAAGCAGCAACACAAAACCCAACCAAAAAAAAAAAAAAAAAAATGGTGACAAATCGAATTGCAATGTTTGCCGGGACGATTTTCATTATTTATCATTCTGTGTGTTTCTCGTTTTTTGTGTTTTTTTGCTGTTCCATCGAGCGATTTCATTGAAAAAAAAAACGGGATTTTTATTTTCATAAAGCCACCGTGCATGAAAAGGGTTAATCATTATTGACGTTCTTCCGGTCCAGTATTTCGGTTGATGCGAATTGAGGTGATGGCCCGTGAGAGAGTGGTTTCAATAATGATCAATTTAGTGGCATTAAATGAGCGGGAATGAGAAACAACAACAAAAAAAATGTAGACAATCGGTAAAGCTTTTGATTGCTCATTTTCAGTAATTGCATCAAACAGTTTTCCTCGGAGGTGATAAAGAGGCAAATGTGCTTCATTTAGCTGTTTCGATATTTGAAAAGATGTAAAAACAATTATCGATGAACCCTTAATGGAGGAATAATGATTTTATTATCATGTTTTCCACACATTTAGAAGTTTTAATTTTTTTTTATCATATGTTAAGTTATTTTACATATTTTTGCAATAGTTTTTGTAATTTACAAGTTATTTTTGGTTTGACTTTCGATTTTTTTAATTAAATGTTCATGTTTTTTCGAGTTTTTTTAGTACTTTTCAATTAATTTTGAGCATTGTTGCTATATTTAATCTATATTTAAGAACGAAAGAACTAAGTATGGATGTTTATCAAAAGTATATACATAGGGTAAAAGTGGAAAATTTTGGGTAATGATGTTTCAAAAATTATTTGTGCCATGTTCAAAAATCGAATGTTGTTAAAATCGGAAATTTGATTTGAAAAATTTCGCAGAACTCAAAGTTCTTAAATATGAAATAAATCGTTGCTTCATTTTGAGTTCAAATTGAGGACTTACTTACAAGGAGATAGAAATACAAAAATGGTAAATTCTGAGTCAATAATGTAAAGTTTCAATTATATAAGATTCGAATTTCATAATTCTTTAAAATTTCCATTCATTTGCCAACAAAAGTTACAACTATAACCTTTTCTTTTTTTAAATATTTGATAAGATACGCAATACGTTAACTTTGAACTTAGCAAGTTGTTTTAAGTGGCTTTTTTACTCTCAATTTAAATTTTTACAACATCACTTTTGTTTTTATATTTTTATGAATAGTTAAGTCGTTAATATCTGTATTCAATTCAAATCCCCTAGGAACATTGAAAAGAGATAGATTATAAATTTTTACTTCATGTAATTAGAACTCAAATAAGCGATAGTGATTTGTGTTATCAAGCACTCTAAATCTTTTGGCAAAATCATCAATCTATAATTTCTACACGGAAATTAAAAAAAGGTAAAATTAACCGAGAAGCGAGGTGAAATTTTAACTTTTTTTCATTCATCTAGCAAAAGCAAAAAGTTAAATTTAACCTTTTTTCAATTCACCTAGCAAAAATGTAAATTTGACCTTATTCGCATTCACCTAGAAAAATAGTAAATAATACCGTTATTCCATTCTCTTATTTAAAAGGTAAATGCTAGCTGGTTTGGTTGGTTTCTTCAATAAAAATAAAACAAAAACAACGATCGTTCCAAAATTGATATTTATTTTAGATAAATAGGGACTTTACCAAATAATAATTCTAAATGTTGGAAAGCATCACCGCGTTTTATAAGTAACTAGCTGATCCCGTACGAACTCCGTTTCGTTTTAATTTCAAATATGTGATGACTGTGTGTAAATGGTAATTGGGATGCAGTTTCAATACAATATTGCATAAAATATTAACCAGTATTTTTGAAAAACCCTTCTGATTGTCTATCAAACACTCGTGCACGTATTTTAAGCTTGTTCGGATGTGTAATCTCGCAATTATTACAAAAATATGAAACAGTTTATATGAAATCAGGATTCGATTGCAAAATGCATAGTAACGAAATATCTGCAAAAAATTTAAGCATTTTTGTATATGGACGTCCCTTTTTTCTGTCCTTTGATACAGAATGTAAAATCAGGAATCAATTATTCATTTTGTAAAGTTTCCGCATATGAATTTCCGTCTCGATTTGATGCATAATAAGGTAATTATAGCAGAAAGAATAAAAAAATAATAGGGACGACTCTTTTTGCAGACCCTTGCCACAAAATAAAACTTCTGAAATCAATTTCCGTGCTGTAAAATTTCCATGTACTTGTTTTCATCAAAATCCTATGTATAAAAATCACAATATCGCGATAACAGTAAATATATTTTGTGGAAGACCCCTTTTTCCAATCCCTGATCCGAAATTGTGCACCTGAAATCAATTGCCCGTCTTTCAAACCTCCCGTGTACAAAATTTGATCTCAATCTCATGCGTAATCACGACAATATAACAAAAACAGTGAACAATTAATATGAACGACCTCCTTTGCCGATCCCCGATCCAAAATCTGACACCTGAAATCAATTATTCGTCCCTTAAAACTCCCATGTTCAAATTTTCATCTCAATCCAATCTGTATAAGCCTCAGTATCGCAAAGATAGTGAAAAATTCATATGGACGACCTCTTTGGTCGAACCCTTACTTAAAATAAGATCATTTAAATCTATTTCTGGTTCTTCAAAACATCCATGTGCATAGTTTCATCTTAATCCAATGCATAATCACGACAATATCGCGAAATCAGAGAACAACTTACATGGACGACCGCTTTTTTCGACCACGATCCAAAACTTGATTCCTGTAATCAATAACCTTTACTCTAAGACTCCCATGTGCCAATTTTCATTACAATTCTATGCACGATAAAGATAATATTGCAAAAACTGTGAACAGATAATATTGACGACCCCTTCTACCGACCCCTAACTCAAAATTTGAAACCTGAAAGCTATAGAGCACCCCTCAAAACTCCTATATAGAAATTTTCATCTCAATTCAATGTAGAATAACGTCAATATTGCAAAAACATTAAAAGGTTGGTATGGACGGCCCCTTTGGCTGACCCCTGATCCTAAGTTTGAAACCTGGAATTGATTGCTCGTCCCTCAAAACACTCATGTGCTAATTTTCATCAAAATCCGATGTATAATAAAATCAATATCGCTGGAAAAGCGAACAGATAATATGGCCGACCCCTTTTTCCGATCCCTGCCACAAAATTTCATTATTTGAATCAGTTACTCGTCCCTTAAAACTCCGGTGTGCCAATTTGCATCTCAATTCTCAGCCTGGATAATGTGTCGTCTATTCTGGACTTAGGTGTGAAAACTGATAACAGGCTTACATTTGCCGAGCACATCGCGATTACCGCAGCTAAAGGATTTGCAATTCTAGGATTTCTGCGTCGAAACACATGTGATTTTGATGACATTTACGCTTTGAAAGCCGTCTATTGCTCTTCGGTACGTAGCATCTTGGAGTATGCTGCACAGGTGTGGGCTCCCTATCAGAGCGCACAATGCTACCGCCTCAAACGTGTTCAGCGTTGTTTTGTTAGGTATGCTCTACGTCGCCTTCCTTGGAATGAACCGCTTCGGCTTCCACCATATGAGCAAAGATGTGCCTTAATAAACGAATAAACCTAGCCACACTCGAAAAACGCCGAACCGAACTGCAGCAAACCTTCATATGTGATGTGTTAACTTACCGCATTGACTCAGCATACATTCTCCAACGGGTCAATATGTATGCATCCACTAGAACACTTCGACAACGCCAGTTTCTCTGGATACCTTACCACCGTACTACTTATGGAAAAAACCATCCGATAGATAAATGTTGTGAACGTTTCAATTTAGTGTACCATCTGTTCGATCTTAACATGAGTAAGCGAAGTTTTAAATTAGTTTTAAGCAGATTCCTTTAGTTTTTAAGATATAAGTCTGCATGGTAGTTTAACCAAAGACCAATCAATAAATAAATAAACAATTGAATGTATAATAACATCAACATCACAAAAACAGTAAACAGTCAATGTGGACTACCCCTTTTGCTGGCCCCTTACACAAAATCTAATACCTGAAATCAAATGCCTACCCCTCAAAACATCCATGGGCAAATTTTCATCACAATCCGACGAAAAATAACGTCAATAACGCGAAAACAATATGTGTCTTGTGTGGACGACCCCCTTCAGAAGGGGTAAACCGAAATTCTGAAAACATTTTTCATCATTCCTGGTCCTAATGAACATCCATGCCAAATTTCAGCTCTCTAGCTTTTAATACGGCTGAGCCTTTAGAGGACAAACAAACAAACAAATCCACAGAAATTGCATTTTATATATATAGACTAGCTGACCCGGTGTGCAATGCTACCTCTTCTGATATTAATTAAAATTCAACTTATTCAGCTTTTCATTTATTTGCACATATTTTTATTAATTCAATTTAAAAATCATTTAAATGTTTCTTCAAAATAAAATTGCAACTTTCTTTTAATTTTGAAAACTTAATTAATTTTTAAAGTCGTGTTTTATTCCTTTATATGACTCTGGATTTCTTTGCTTCATTAGTTTATAACGTATGCCAAAATATTTGATTTTATACTTGGCTCCATTCTCGATTAGTTTTCGAGATATTAAAAAAATGGGTAACCCTATCTCCACTTTATATCTTCCCTCTGGCAAGAGAAGGGGGTCTCAAACCAACGAACAAACATTGCCCATACACAAATATGCTCCCATGCTAATTTTATTCCATTTTCTTGATTAGTTATCGTAATATTTAAAAAATTATATGTGTTACCCTCTCCCCGCTTTTTATCGTTCCACTGAATGGAGGGAAGGGTGTTAAATAAACCACCGGAAAAACATTTCTTGTGCTCGAATACTCTAAAATGTCAACTTTGGTTTCGTTTGCTTTATTAGTTGTCGAGTTATGCCGGGCAATCAAAACGTAGAGTAGCTTTCTTTAGCCTAACTCATAGGTCGGCAACCTGCGGCTCGCGAGCCGCATGCGGCTCTTTGGATGTAAAGCTGTGGCTCTTTGGCTCACTGCGCAAATATTAAATATTCTTTAAATAAAATTTAAAAAAAATGCTTTACCGATAATTGAATCTTGTAACCTGGAACACGGATTTTTATAGGTCCAGAATAATAGCTTTTAAGATTGCATCCGTTCTAGGAACAAGCGGAAATGACCAAATGGCAAAATTGGATTCTGTTGAAGTCTAATTTTACAATTTTTTTGATTTTCACTGTTTCAAGCATCAGCAGAGATATCAAGATCAAGACTGTTTTTTTAAACAACAAAAACTAAAATAAACTTTTTTATTTCCAAAACGCTTGTTTAAATATTTTTTGATCAATCGATCACAAAAGTTTAGCTGTTGCTAACAGGATAATCAAAGTATTTTTTTACGAAAAAAGTTGTTCTTAGATAGTTTCTGTTTTGTTATTAAACAACGTAAAACTCATTAAGTTTAAAGATTGCCCTGTTTTAACCGGGCTTGCCCAGATTTTCAAAAGAAATAGGGAAATGCCCAATCCTGTCCGGTTGCCTGGATATCGCTTAGTTTTATCCCGGATTATTAATCATATTTACGAAATTCTAAATCTTGAACTTGTTTAAACAAAACCAATTCGCATGTTTTTTTTTGGAATTTTGAGATAAGTTGGGCCTAGGTAAAAATTATTTTTCATGTGTTTGTTTTTCAACTTTTCTCTTACCTTTTTATGGCAAATATCCAGATTTTGGCAGAATTTGACCGGTTATTGCCCTGTTATGAGTTTAAAATTTAGAAACCCAATACCCCTATTTGCCCAGCTTGAATACGTACAAAAAAACTGGAAAGCTTACTCATGGCATAAAGAATTTAAAAAAAAGTAAATAGATACATGGAATTCAAATTCAAAATTGCAAAACTATGGATTCAGAAAATTCTGAATTCGCTTTACGTCATGAATTTTTAAAGTTCTAAATTTGTTATAACATATTTAGCGAGTTGAGATCAAAATATTTCAGCTACAATACTACAGTTGAATCCTCATACTACTGGATTTGTGAAAGGATTAGCTAAACCTGAGGAAATGTCATAAAAACCTTGATAATTTTGAGTATTTTTTACTTTTACTTATTTTTAAAGCTTTTCTTTGCCGAAGAAGTTATAAATATTCTTCTTATGTTAATATGTTCAAATGATTTACTTTAACATCTTCCAAAGTATTTATTTAAGCTTGATATGGGCTCTAAATTTTCTTGACCCGATATTTGCCAACGCATTAAAATTGATATAAAATCGAACCATATTAGAAGAGTTTGCGATCTAGAAGAGAATCCATGTTCTTATTGGTTATTAGAAAAACATTTTAAAGAAATGTCCAAGATTTAGATAAAAAAATACTCTAATGACACATTCCACGCGCTTGTTCCGCTCAAAAGTGATTTTTATCAGTTCGCGTATCAAAAAATCTCAAAATTTCCTAAAGTTTTGATAATTCAAATCACACAAAACCAACGGAAAAAGAGAAAAAAGTTTTTTCTACACATGTGTTAGATCACGGGTGGCCAAACCATGGCCCGCGGGCCACATGTGGCCCGTGACCAACTTTTTGTGGCCCGCGAAGCTCTTTATGGAAAACCATGTTCTAAGATTAAGCGTTTTCCTTGGTATGGATATATCATTTGGATAAATATATCTGAATCTACACCGACTAAATTCAAAACAAAGATCTGAAAATCTCTATGAATTGATATAAGTCAAATGGGTAAAAGTGTATAAAAAACTTATTTCGAGAAACACGATTTTAAATTGTTGTGTTTGGCCATTTTCCATACAATTTTAGGACATTTGCAATTTTCTTTCAAACGTGAAAGTATGCGAACATAATTTAAAAAAATCAGAAAAAAAACATCAAATCTAATTTGAAATATGGGGAATCGTTTGGCACTTTTTCTCAAAATTGATCATTTTTGCACTTATACCCCTTTGGCTCTGAGGGCCTCATACATTTTTATCAAAAAAGATACCGTCACTGAATAAAAAAACAATTACAATTACAATTTTAAAATTATCAAAATTGTGCGGTATTTTACACATCATATGTAAATTCCTTCACTCATTTTTCAATGATTTCCATTCAATGTGGTATGAATAAAAGTATTCAAGTGGACTCTAGTTTTAATATTGAGGAGTTTGGATAGCCTCAGAAAGATAGTAAATTCGTTTCAAATTGTATTTCATGAAATATTTGGTTCATACATCAAAACTTTTTTTTTTGTTTTGATTATAGAACTTAATTACCTTTGGTAATTTATGTAAAATATCGAGAGTTTGTTCTATTAATTTTTCTAATTTGTTATTTTTTGCTTAGCTTTAACAGAGAAGAGCATATCTATGAAAGTTAAACCACAGCGAAATATGTTTCAATTGGCAACCTGCTGTGTATTTATGTACATCAATAATGAAAATTTAGACAGAATTCACAGTTGGGAAGCAGAGTTCAACTAGAACGGGTTTGGTACTGATAAATCGCTCTGAAGAACGACTTTTTTAGCATAATTTTCACTAAAAAATGATTATTCAGATTGATTATGAAACAATTAAATTTGTATTCATCCTGTTTGAAGCAGGCTTTCACAACACATATGTCAAATCGAGTTACTGTTAATTTTGAAAAGAGTTGGATTGAGTTGAGGTTGAGGTCCGTACTTTGAAAATTCAAAAATATTTATTTCAATGTCGAAAGCTCGTAACCGTTACCTTTTTCAAAAATTCCATTCTGCGTTTTTTTTATTTGTTTTTTCAAGTTTTTCTAAGGAGAATGGTGAGCTTGAAAAAAATTGGAAAACGAGAGGTCATTTTTTTATATTTCAAGACCATAAAATTGACTAAATGTTCGTTTTAATAACGCGATTTGACATTTCTGGGATGGAAAAACCGAGAAGGTTTTTTAATATCTTGAAAAAATTGACGTACATATATAATACAGGGATATTTCATTCCGTATTGCGTAATATTTCTACTATTTTTCAAATGGAGCAAAAATTGTAAGAATATGCATAAAAAAAGATTTAATAATATGACTCTATACTTGATGTGAGCTAGCCAAATGTTTTTATAGCGTTATTAAATATTTCTTATTATTTGTTTTCTGTGAATAATCCAGAATAATTTGTTTTTTTGGCCCGCCAGCCAATCTAATTTCTGAAATTTGGCCCGCCTGTTGAAAATGTTGGCCACCCATGTGTTAGATGATTTTGAAAATCAGTTTTTTTGTTGAAAAAAGTGGTGTTTTCGACAACTTTTACAAAATCATTAATTTTAATATATGGATGATTTTTTTCGGAAATATTTTTAGTATGTTCAGAAACCAAAAAACACGGCTTCATTTTGTAGGAAAAAGAATTTGTTTATATCCAATATAGTTGGTTTGAAAAGCAAACAAAACCAGCCGCAAATGAGTGAATTCACGTCACAAAAAAAGGGAAGTTTTTAATTTTACGAGAAAATTCTGACTTTTTTTAAATAAAAAAATGAGATTTTCTTTAAATATGATAAAACGATTCTGAAACACTCAAATTTATAGAAATCGGTTTGAATCTAGCTGAGTTACAACAGCGCGAATGAGTGAAATCACGTCACAAAATTTGATTTTTCGTTAAATTTTATATGAAAATGTTCTCTGAAAGCTGTTTTGACCCTCCAGATGGTCGGATTTTGACAAATCGAGCATAATTTAGTTGATTTTCTAATAAGTTCATTATTTTCAAATAAAAATACAAACAGATTTAAAAAAAAATTTTTTTGGGGAATCTTTAAATAAAGACAGTAGTTATTTTAACATATGATCCCTCAATATGTTGTTATTCAAGTGCCAATCAAAATAAGGAAAAAGTTAGGTGCAGATACTAAAAATTTATGATTGTAATAGTCGGAACAACAAAATATCGTTTTTGAAAGTCTACATAAAATTTGAAGACTCCAAAGAATGGTTCAGTATAACCACTTATACTTATACTTATACTTATACTTCGTGACGTGAATTAAGTCAACTACCCTGTTCTGTTTGAACTGAGTGAATTCACGTCACAACTTCAAATCAGCATAACTTCATTCGTTGTTGTTCAATCGAGAAGCTCCGTACATCAAATTGTGGGTAATTGTTTTCTTTACAACTCATTCGAAGACACCGATATTCTATTTCCACAGAGAGAACAGGAATTCAAAGACGTACTAAAGTCCGAAATGGTTAATTCTAGCGTGAATTCACGTCACAAAAGTAATTAGTCACAACAAAAACAACTTAAATTTTAAAATGACCAAATTATATTCATTTTGAAGGAAATTCAATTTGCGACCGTTTGCTACAATTTTTTGATTTTCAAGTTAGTTGGTTGACTTCTAGAACGATAACAGTGCAGAAAAGTCCGGAAAAACGATTTCACGTCACGGTGGAATGTGTCTAATGGTTTTTAAGTAGTTTTTGTGAAACTCATGTTTCCTGATAATTAATATATTTTGTGTTTTTTGTATTATAAACAAAAACAATAAATCTTAAATGTGGCTCTTTCAAACCCTGAAATTTTGAAAATTTGAAGGTTTTGGCTCTTCCGACTCAAAAGGTTGCCGACCACTGGCCTAACTAATTGTCACGTTTCAATGCCAAAATTGTTTCCATGCTCGATTAATTCTCGAGTTATACGAAAAAATGTAATGGTGCCCCCTCTCTCCTTCCTATCACTCCAATCGAAGGAGACAGGAGTACCAAATATTCACAGAAACATTCCTTGTGCTCAAAAACCCTCCAAAGCCAAATTTAATTTCTTTTTTTTAGTAGGTTCCCGATTGATGTAAAAAATTGTACGGGAGCACCCTCCTAGTTTATGATTTTCCGACTGGAACAAAGGAGGGTTCTCAAAATATCATAGAAACATTTCTCGTAATCAAATACTTTTCCATGCCAAATTTGGTTCCATTTGCTGTTGTAGTTCTCGAGTTATGCTGTAAAAGTTGTATGAAACTCCCCTCCCTCTTTCCTTTCTCCCCGCAGGAAGAAGGAAGAGGTCTCAAACAATCATTAGAACATGTCACGTTCCCAAATACCCAATCATGCCAAATTTGGTTCCTTTCGCTTAATTTGTTTTTAAGTTATGTAAAAAAAAATATAAAAGAGATCCCCTCCTCCCTCCCCCCTTTGTACCTCCCTACTGGAAAGAAGGAGGGTTTTCAAATAATCATACAAATATTGGTTCCAATGCCTTGATTAGTTTTCGAGTTATATGAAAAATTGTAAGGTGGCCCCCTCCCCCTTCCTATCATCCCACTGAGAGGAGGGATGGGTACCTTATATTTATAGAAATATTCCTCGTTCCCAAATACCACTCTATTCCAAATTTGATACCATTTACTTGATTGGTTCTCGAGTTATGCAAACATGTTTCTTTTGTTTCAGAGGCCCCTCCCCCCTTCATGAGAGAGGGAGGGGTCTCAAACCATAATAGAAACCTTCTTCTGCATCCAATACCCCCACCTGCCAAGTTTAACGCAAATTGGTTCTGTAATTTTCGAGTGTATAGGGAACCGACAGACAGACAGTCAGACAGACAGTCAGACAGACAGAATTCCATTTTTATATATGAGAAATTATTTTTGAGTCATCTCCAGGTTAACTTTCTTTGCCAGGTTCGTGGCAATTCGGCTCAGTGTGATCTTCGTTTTGCTTTATTGCTGGAAAAATACTACTGCTTACTCACGGTCACCTTCTTCGCGTTCTTCCGAGCGGTGAATAGAGTGTAAAAATTTTGATAATTCAATTCATAGGGGAGGAGCGGGCATATGCGCCTATTAAGCAGAATACTGATTTAATGAAATATTACATCGATTTTTTTTTTTTTATTATTATTATTATTATTTATTTATTTTTTCCTCGGATAGGGAAAGCCCAGTGGAGTTAAGCTTCTTCCAAGCCTCTTCTCCAACAGGCACAAAACCCTATCAAAACAGTTTAACAATTCATTTCAATACAATTTTTTTTTCACAAAATGTAAAGCCATTCCAGTGAGCAAATGATCGCTCTTTGAAGGAATGGTTGGGACTACTCATAGGCTATTTCACAATTTTATAGTATAGAGTTGTGTTATATTCATTAGTTTGCAGCGTTATGGTGGTGGCGGTGGAGGGTGATGAGGTGTTTTGATGATTGGCGGTGGCGGCTGGATGGAGTGGCTTGTGGGCGGCGGTGGTCTGGGTGGAGGGGCGAGAATAAAAAGAATAAAATTTTTTTTTAGCATGTGTGGCACGAAGATACTAGCGGAGGAAACGATGGATGTTTTGCTTGCAGATCGACAACAGTTGTGATTTGAAACGGGAGGACGTTGGGCATTGCTTTAATGTGTCTGGTAGATTGTTGTATAGTTTACTTGCGAAGTAACTGGGTTTCTTCTTTCCAAATTCTGTTCTAACCCTGAGCAGACGAAGGTGGTTTGCATTTCTGGACGAGCGGTGAGACGTCATTCTTTCGAAGTGCATGTTGTGATGGGAATCCCTGCTTGTTAGGAGTTTGTGGGTATATACCAGAGTTTGAAATTCCTGGGCACCTCGTATGGGAAGTACTGAATCGTCCATACTATATAACAGTTCGGAAGGGTACAAATACGGCAATCTAAAGACAGCCTTTAGCGCTCTATTCTGCATGGCCTGTAACTCCCTTAGGCGGCTTTTACAGGCTTTACCCCATAGTGACACCAGATATTGCAGTCTCGAGTGAAACAGCGCAAAATATACATTTTTCAGCCAGTGGGTTGGAATGAACGCAGAAATTTTCCATATGGCACCAACGACCGGAGCGAGTGTTCGTTTAAGATGCTCTATATGGGCTGCCCAGCTTAAGGTATCATCGAAATGTAGTCCTAGATATTTAAACTCGTTCACTCGTTCAATTAGAGTGTTGCCTATGCGGATTATTGGCAGCTGAGGTATGGAGCGACGACCAGAATTGAACAGCATGTACGAAGTTTTCAACAAGTTTAACGAGAGAAGATTACAGTCGAAGTAATGCTGAAGGATTTCTAGATCGTTTCCAATCCATTCCACTATCCGGAGAGGATTGGAATTGCTGTACGATATCAATGTGTCGTCGGCAAAGAGCCGAACTTTGCCGTGCAGATTCAACAGGGGGAGATCGTTGATGAATATCAAGAACAACAGCGGGCCCAAGTTGCTTCCCTGCGGTACTCCCGTTGATATGAATCTTTTACTACTTGAAGCTCCTTTGAGGGAAACAAATTGTTGGCGAGCTGTTAAGTAGCTTTCGATAAGCCGAAGGGGTTGTCCACGTAATCCATACCATTCCAATTTCTGTAACAGCAAGGCATGATCAATGGTGTCAAACGCTTTCCTCAGGTCCAAAAATAAGGCACCAGCATATCTACGGTTATCCAGATCATCGTACGCGTCCTCCAAAAGTTCGGTTGTTGCAGTTAGAGTGCTGCATCCCTTTCTGAAACCATACTGGCGTGGGCTTATGAGGTCATATCTAGTTAAATATTCATTCATTCGAGTGACGAGTAGTTTTTCAATAACTTTATTCAAGACAGAGAGCGTTGAAATTGGACGGTAGTTTGATACATTTGATCTGTCACCTGACTTGAAGACAGGAGTTACGCGGGCTAGTTTCAATGCATCAGGATAGACACCAGTTTCGATAGTTTCGTTGAAGATGTCTGTCAAGATGTTGGAGAAAGCCAAGTGATGGGCTTTCACTGTAGCAACCGAAATATTATCTGGACCAGATGATTTGTTGGTGTCAAGGTTACTGATCTCTAACAGAACCTCTGCAACAGATGCCGGTCTCAAGAACAGGGAGGGCGGATGCGAACGAATAGCATAGAACTGTTGAATATCTCTGGTGCTGACGATATTTGAAGCCAATTGAGGCCCCACGTTACAAAAGTACTCGTTGATACTGTTCGATCTTGGGCTGGATCGGTTTGTACTTCATCGCCAAACTTGAGGGTGATGGGGTTGTGTTCTTTGGTGTTACGACCCAGGGCTTCATTTAGGAATTTCCAGGATTGCTTCGGGGTTGCCGTTTGCAGAAGTCGAAAGTAGTAGGTCCGTTTGCAGTGGCTTTTAAGTTTTGACAACCTTTTAGAGATAAGTTTCAGGGCAGCTTTAGACTGTTCGTCCGCAGGATTCCGTTTACAGTGCTTCCAGATCTTGTCTTTAGTTGATATTAGGTTCCAAGCGTCGAAGGTCATCCACGGGCAATTCCTCTTCACTTTTGCTTTCACTGTTACTGTTTTTGTGGCGCGATTTCGAGTGTCATTATATTTGTCAACTATAAAAACAATTTTTTCATTTGCGGATAGATTTTCTGGGATGTTCATCAAGGCTTCTGCAAATTCAGTGTTCAGCTGCTGGTGGTTGACGATGCTTTTGCTCAGGGATTGGGCCTTTTTATCGGAACTGGTTGACAGTGTAGTAACGATCATACTATGGTCACTTGTATCCATGCAAATGGTTTCGTTTATTGTCGAGCCGATGATACTCTGAGAGCAAGCAACGTGGTCGAGTATATTCCCACTGGCCGGACGGGTTACAACATTATTAACAACAAACATGTTGTGGGACTCCAGGATCCTCGTGTACTCTCTGACGGTGTTATTAGAAATGTTGACTGGCACATTGGTATCTCCCAGTAGAATCGAGTCAAGACATTTAATATTACTTGCCAGCTTACTTTCCAGCTTCTCTACGAAATTGGCGAACCGAAATACAGGTGGACGATATACAGCGTGTAGAAGTAGCGAGCTATTACCCAAGGGGATACGTATTCGTATGTAGTGAAAACCTTCATCCTCCTCTATTTCCTCGGTGTCAGCGTTTAAATCGCTACGTGTGTATACGGCCAATCCCCCATGCGATGTCTCGCGACAAGAGAATATTGCATCGAATCCATTTATTGTGAATAACTGTGTGTCGCCTGATTTTACCCATGTTTCACCCACCACAATTATGTCAATAATTTTAGAGTACCTATCTAGGAGGTCTCTGAGTATGTCGAACTTCTCAATATTGTTCATTCCACGAATATTCCATTGGAGTAATTTCAAACCCTTATCATATACTACTTTATATTTATTTTTTAGAAAATCATCAAAACACTCATATAAAAAGTTATTATTCGCACTTGTAGACATTGTTGAAGAAAAAGACTATTTGCTACAGAGATTTTTGTTATTATCGACGCTTGTTGGGGGGTTCGACGATGGATGATGATTGCAGGGAAATATCCAGGTTGGAGATCTCGAGAGCCCGCTTAGATTTTGGTGGTTCAAGCTTCACTAAATCCTCCTTAGCACGAACAATCTCGACCTTTGAATCGGAACGCCGCTTGGTAAGGATTGCTCCATCTCTACCGGGCCAAACATACTGCAGACCAAGTTGTTCCTGGGCTCCACGTACTTCCCGCAGCAGGTCCAGTCCTGTTGTGGTCAATTCGTCGCGTATAACCACTCTACCAACGGATTTTGTATACGGATTGCCAAGTTCAGCAGCATTCAATGGGCCTCGCAGTTTCTTTTTCATAAAAAGTTGTTCCTTTGCATTTTCTTCTCTGAAGACGACCTTTATTGGCGGATGTTTACCATCAGGCTTTGCTGAACGCAATCGCTTGGCTTCCACAATCGCATCTTTCGCAAGGTCACAACCTAATACTGTCGCTATGTTCGCGACGACGTTTCCTGTGGCCTCATTTTCTAAGATTGGAACGCCTAGAATCATGGCATTTTTCCTGAGAGCCTGCCGATTAAGTCGATCCACTTCCTTCTCAAGTTTTCTAATATCTCCGCGCATTTGCGATTGTTCATCCTGAACGTCTCTGACTTCATGCTGAAGAAAGGTCTGGTCGATTTTCATCTGGCGGAACTCGTCCATGAAGCTGTCGAATTTATCTGCTAAAAACTCTTGACTCTTCTCGATTTCCTGTACCGTCTCTTTCAGTTTCTCCTGCGTCGCTATATTTACCAATTTCAGTTCCCTTAGTTCATTTTGGGTAGCAATGTTGGACTCCTTCAGGTCACGCACTTCGTTCAGCATTTTCTTCATTTCGTTTAAAATTCGATCCTCGGCTACTTTATTTCCTCTCTCTCGGAAGTACATCGCTTGGCAATCACTGTTACAAAAATAGTCGGTTTGCTGTAGTTTCCGAACTGCATTT